>NC_045732.1:3051705-3120489 GCF_009834535.1 Camelus ferus
CAAGCAAACAGAAAACAACCCCCTGCAGGACTGCAGTAAATAACTGGTATTCTATAAGCCATAGTGGCAGAGAGATATAGTAAATGAAGAAGCAGCAGAACCACTCCCAGTTAAAAGAACAAGAGAAATCCCTTGAAATAACAATCAATGAAAGAGACCTTGATAGTCTTGTAGATCATATTTTCATAATAGGAGTGATCAAAGTACAGAAGGAACTAAAATATATTGTGAATAGTGACAGAGAATATGTCTATGGGATGATATAAAGCATGCCAACCCATGCATAATAGGGGCCCCAGAAGGAGAAGAAAGAGCAAAGGGCATTGAAAAGTTATTTTATAAAATCTTGACTGAGAACTTCCCAAACCTAAAGAAGGAATCAGATATCCAAGTACAGGAAGCACAGGGGGCCCCAAACTAGAAGAACCCAAACAGACACTTACCAAGACATATTTAATCAGGATGGCCAGCATTAAGGATAAAGAAATGATTCTAAAAACAGCAAGAGAAAAACAAAATGATAGTTACAAGGGAAATCCCATAAGACTTTCAGCTGATTTCTCTACACAAACACTACAGACCAGAAGAGAGTGGCAAGATATATTCAAAGTCCTGAGTGAAAAAAAAAAGATGCAACCTAGGATACTGTATCAAACAAGGTTATCCTTTAGAATAGAAGGAGAGGTAAAGAACTTCACAAACAAGGGAAAACAAAGATTTTAGCATCACCTGTCTTGATACTTTCTCTAGGAAGTATGCTAAAAAGGTGAAAAAAGTGTTATTAGAAATTCTTTTCAAATTTAGGCCCAGATGCACCAAATATTGTACACATGTTCCATTCTGGGAAACTAATGTGTGTGGTAAACTTCATTCAACTGCCTTGTTAGGAACACTCAGATTTTGTGTTTGGGAAACAAGCGTATCTGCATGTTCTGAAAGGCCTTCACTTGGACTTGACTTTATAATGCCTTATTGGCTTAACTTGAATCTGTCTCTAGGAAGATTACTAAGAAACATGAAAAATTGTTCTTAGTAAGTCTCTTCAGATTTAGACTTATATGCACCAAATCTTTGACACATAATTCATTCTGGGAACAAAATGCATGTGGAAAATTTTCTTTATCTGTCTTGTTGGGAACATGTAGTTTTTGTCTTTGGGAATCAAGCCTACCTGCATTTTCTGAAAGACCTTTGCTCAAACTTGCCTTTTGTCAACTAACTTCATCTAACTTGAAACTGTTTCCAGGAAGCATGTTAAGAAAGTTGAAAAAAATTATTCTTAGAGTGTCCTTTCAACATTAGGCTAGGTGCACCAAATCTTTGATGCATATTCCATTCTGGGAAATTAGTTTGTTTGGAATACTTCCTTCATCAGCCTTGTTGGGAGCACAAAGTTTTTGTATTTGAGAATCAAGCCTATCTGCATTCTGTGAAAGGTCTTCACTCAAACTGGCCTTTTGTCAACTAACTTCATCTAACTTTATACTGTCTCTGGGAAGCATATAAAAGTATTGTGAGAAAGTCTCTTCAACATTAAGCTAGGTGCAGCAAAACTTTGACACATGTTACATTCTGGGAAAATAATGTGTGTGAAAAACTTCATTTCTGCCTCACTGGGAAAATTTAGTTTTTGTGTTTGTGAAGCAAGATGATCTGCAATGTCTGAAAGGCTTTCCCTCAGATTTGACTTTATGATGAATTACAGTGCTTACCTTGAAACTGTCACTAGGAAGAATACCAAAAAGTCCTTGCTCAAACTAACTTTAGAGCACTAACTTTACCTAACCTGAAGCTGTCACTAAGAAGCATACAAAGAAAGATGGAAAAAAAGTGTTTTTGAAAGTCTCTTAACTTTAGCCTTGGTGCACAAATTTTGACACATTTTCCATTCTGGGGAACAAATTGTGGAAAATTTCATTCATCTACCTTGTTGGGGACAGTTAGTTTTTGTGTTTGGGAAACAAGCCTATCTTCATGTTCTGAAAGTCTCAGATTCAACTTTATAATACTTAGCCAGACTTAACTTTAAACTGTCTCTAGGAAGATTACTAAGAAATGTGAAAAAATTGTTTTTAGAAAGTCACTTCAAATTGTGGCTAGATTCGCCAAATGTTTAACACACGTTCCATTCTATGAACAAAAAGTATGTGGAAACTTTTCTTCATCTGCCTTGTTGGTAACACATAGTTCTTGTGTTTTTAGAACATTCCTTTCTGGATCCTCTGAAAGGACTTCTCTGGAACTTGCATTTAGAACACTAACTTCACCTATCTTTATACTGTCTCTAGGAAGCATACTAAGAAATATGAAAAAAGTGTGGTTAGAAAGTCTCTTCAACTAAAAATAGACTTAACAAATGATCCAGCAATCCCACTCCTGGTCATATATCCAAAAGGAATCCTATTTCAAAAAAACACCTGCACCCCAATGTTCATAGCAGCAATATTTACAATAGCCAAGATATGGAAACAACCTAAATGTCCATCCACAGATGACTGGATAAAGAAGATGTGGTATATTTATACAATGGAAAATGATTCATCTATAAAAATGACAACATAATACCATTTGGAGAAACATGGATGTCCCTGAAGAATGTCATTCTAAGTGAAGTAAACCATAGAGAGAAAGAAAAATACCATATGATATCACTTAAATGTGGAATCTAAAAAAGAGACAAATAAACATATATAAAAGAGAAACAGACTCACAGATATAGAATACAAATGTGTAATTTCCAGGCAAGAGGGCAATGGGAAGGGATAAACTGGGAGTTCGAGATTTTCAGATACTGACTGGCATATATAAAATAGATAAACAAGTTTATACTGTATAGAACAGGGAAATATATTCAATATCTTGCAGTAGCTCATGGTGAAAAAGAGTATGAAAATAAATATATGCACATTTATGTATGATTGAAGAATTGTTCTGTACATCAGAAATTAACACAATATTGTAAACTGACTATAACTCAATTAAAAAAACCATCAAAATTAAAAAAAATAAAGTATCTTTTTCTTTCGGCTAGATGCACTAAATATTGACACATATATTAATATGGGTAACAAATGTGTAGGAAAATTTTCTTTATCTGCCTTGTTAGGAACACATAGTTTTTGTGTTTGGGAAACAAGTCTGTCTGCATGTTCTGTAAGGCCTGCATTCAAACTTGCCTTTAGAACACTAAGTTCACCTAACTTGATACAGTCATTAGGAAGCATACTGAGAAAGGTGAAAAAAGTGTTGTTATAAAGTCTCTTCAAATGTAGGGCAGATACATCAAATCTTGTACACATGTTTCATTCTAGGAAACAAATGTGTGTTAAAAACTTCCTTCATCTGCCTTGTTGGGAATACATAGCTTTGTGTTTGGGAAATATCTTTAGCTGAATATTCTGAAAGAGCTTCACTCAATCTCATCTTTAGAACACTAACTTCACCTCACTTCATTTCTCTCTAGGAAGCATACTAAGAAAGGTGAAAAATTTTAATTAGAATATCTCTTCAAATTCAGGCTAGACACGAAATCTTTTCTACACATTCCATTCTGGGAATCTAATGTGTGTGGTAAATTTCCTTATTCTGCCTTGTTGGGAATACATTTTTTTTTTGTGTTTTGGAAACATCTCTTTCTGTATGTTCTAAAAAGCATTGGCTCAAATTCGCCTTTAGAACACTAACTTCACCTAACATGATACTGTTTTCAGAAAGCATACAAAGAAAAGTGAAAAATGTGTTGTTAAAAAATCTCTTCAGATTTAGGCTATAGGCACCAAATCTTTTGCACATGTTTTATTCTGTGAAACAAATGCGTGTGGAAAAATTTCTTCACCTGTTTTGCTGGGAACACATTTTTTTGAATGTTTGGGAAATAAGTCTATCTACATGATCTGAAAAGCCACTGTTCAATATCTCCTGTAGAACACTAATTTCATCAAACTTGAATCAGTCTTTAGGAAGTCTGTGACAAAAGTGTTGTTAGAAAGTTTATTCAACTCTAGGCTGGATACACCAAAATTTGACACATGTTCCATTCTGGGAACAAAATATTTATGGAAAATTTCATTCACCTGCCTTGTAGGGGACACACAGATTTTTGTTTGTGTAACTCCTTGTCTGCATGCTCTGAAAGATCTTGGCTCAAATGCAGCAAATCTTTTACAGATGTTCCATTCTGGGGAAAAAATTTGTACTGAAAATTTCCTTCATATTTCTCATTGGGTACAAATAGATTTTGTGTTGGGTAAACAAATCTATCTGAAAATTCTGAAAGATTTTTGCTCAAATTCTCCTTTAAACACTAAATACATCTATCTTGAATAAGTTTCTAGGAAGTATGCTAAAAAGATAAAAAATGTACTGTTAGAAAGTCATTAAAGCATTAGTCTAGGAGCACCAAATGTTAAACACATTCCCTATCCTGGGAATAAAATGTGTGTGGCAAAATTTCTTTTTTTTTAATTTTGAATAAATTTTATTTTATTGAAGTATAGTTGATTCACAGTGTTTCAGGTTGTACAAAGTGTACAGCTATACATACATATATGTATTATTTCTCAGATACTTTTTTTACATTTTTATTAATTTATAATCATTTTACAAAGTTGTGTCAAATTCCAGTGTAGAGCACAATTTTTCAGTTATACATGAACATATATATATTCATTGTCACATTTTTTCCTCTGTGAGATACCATAAGATCTTGTGTATATTTCCCTGTGCTGTACAGTATAATCTTGTTTGTCTATTCTAAACTTTTGAAAGTGCAGTCTATCCCTTCCCACGCCCCGCCCCCGTGGTAATCACAAGTTTGTATTCTATGTCTATGAGTCTATTTCTGTTTTGTTAATATGCTTTGTTTGTTTTTTAGATTCCACATATAAATTATCTCCTACGGTATTTTTATTTCTCTTTCTGGCTTACTTCACTTAGAATGACATACTCCAGGAGCATCCATGTTGCTGCAAATGGCATGGTCACTTTTTATGGCTGAGTAGTATTCCATTGCATAAATATACC
Organism: Camelus ferus; assembly: GCF_009834535.1. NCBI lineage: Eukaryota > Metazoa > Chordata > Mammalia > Artiodactyla > Camelidae > Camelus > Camelus ferus. Next base: position 3,056,728 of record NC_045732.1, read on the forward strand.
ACCACTTCTTTATCCAGTCATGTGTTAATGGACATTTAGGCTGTTTCCATGTCTTGGCTATTGTAAATAATGCTGCTATGAACATTGGGGTGCAGGTGTCATCCTGAAGTAGGGTTCCATCGGATATATGCCCAGGAGTGGGATTCCTGGGTCATATGGTAAGTCTATTCCTAGTCTTTTGAGGAATCTCCGCACTGTTTTCCACAGTGGCTGCACCAAACTGCATTCCCACCAGCAGTGTAGGAGGGTTCTCTTTACTCCACAGCCTCTCCAGCATTTGTCATATGTGGATTTTTGAATGTGGCCATTCTGACTGGTGTGAGGTGATACCTCATTGTAGTTTTGATTTGCATTTCTCTGATAATTAGTGATATTGAGCATTTACTCATGTGCCTACTGATCATTTGTATGTCTTCCTTGGAGAATTGCTTGTTTAGGTCTTCTGACTATTTTTGGATTGGGTTGTTTTTTTTTTCTTATAGAGTCATAAGAGCTGCTTATATATTCTGGAGATAAAGCCTTTGTCAATTTCATTTGCAAATTATTTTTCCCAATCCGTCGGTTGTCTTTTTGTTTTACTTATGGTTTCCTTTGCTGTGCAGAAGCTTGTAAGTTTCATTAGGTCCCATTTGTTTATTCTTGCTTTTATTTCTTCTAGGAGAAAATATTTGAGATGTATGTCACATAATGTTTTGCCTATATTTTCCTCTAGGAGGTTTATTGTACCTTGTCTTATGTTTAAGTCTTTGATCCATTTTGACTTTATTTTTGTATATGGTGTAAGGGAGAGTTCTAGCTTCATTGTTTTACATGCTGCTGTCCAGTTTTCCCAACACCATTTGCTGAAGAGACTGTCTTTATTCCATTGTATATTCTTGCCTCCTTTGTTGAAGATTAGTTGACCAAATCTTCGTGTGTTCATTTCTGGGCTATTCTGTTCCATTGGTCTATATGTCTGTTTTTGTACCAATTCCATGCTGTCTTGATGACTGTAGCTCTACAGTATTGTCTGAAGTCTGGGAGAGTTATTCCTCCAGCCTCTTTCTCTTCAATAATGCTTTGGCAATTCAAGTCTTTGATGGTTCCATATAAAGTTTATTATGATTTGTTCTAGTTTTGTGAAATACGTCCTGGGTAGTTTGATAGGGATTACATTAATATGTAGATTGCCTTGGGCAGTGTGACCATTTTAATAATATTGATTCTTCAAATCCAAGAGCATGGGATATCTATCCATTTTTTAAAGTCTTCTTTCATTTCCTTCATCAATGGTTTATAGTTTTATGTGAATAATTCTTTCACCTCCTTGGTTAGATTTATTCCTAGGTATTTTATTACTTTGGGTGCTATTTTAAAGGGGATTGTTTCTTTACTTTCTTTTTATATTGATTCATCATTAGTGTAAAGAAATGCAACTGATTTTTGAATGCTGATCTTGTAACCTGCTATTTTGCTAAATTCTTCAATCAGCTTTAGTAGTTTTTGTGTGGACCTTTTAGGGTTTTCTGTATTTAGTGACTTGTCTTTGGCATATAGTGACACTTTTACCTCTTCATTTCCAATTTGGATCCCTTTTATTTCTCTCTCTTGCCTGATTGCTGTGGCTAGGACTTCCAAGACTATGTTCAATAGGAGTGGTGATAGTGGGCATCCTTGTCTTGTCCCAGATTTTATTGGGAAGCTTTTGAGATTTTCACCATTGAATACTATGCTGGCTGTAGGTTTGTCATGTATAGCTTTTATTATGTTGTGAGATGTTCCCTCTATACCCACTTTGGTGAGAGTTTTTATCATAAATGGGTGTTGAATTTTATCAAATGCTGTTTCTGCATCTATTGGGATGACCATGTGGTTTTTGTCCTTTCTCTTGTTGATGTGATGTATTACATTGATTGATTTCCATATGTTGACACATCCTTGTGTCCCTGAGATGAGCCCCACTTGGTCTTGATGTATAATCTTTTTTAATGTGCTGTTGGATTCTCTTTGCTAATATTTTTTGAGGATATTTGCATCTATGTTCAACAGTGATATTGGCCTATATTTCTCTTTTTTGGTAGTGTCTTTGCCTGGTTTTGGTATGAGGGTGATGGTGGCTTCAAAGAATGATATTGGGAGTATTCCCTACTTTTCAATCTTCTGGAAGAGTTTGAGCAGAATTGGTATGAATTCTTCTTTGTATGTTTGGTAGAATTCCCAAGTGAAGCCCTCTGGTCCAGGACTTTATTTGTAGGGAGAACTATTTTTTTTGCTAATTCGATTTCATTTCTAGTGATCGGTTTGTTCATGTAGTCAGTTTCTTCTTGGTTCAGTCTTGGTGGACTGTATGTTTCCAGAAATTTGTCCATCTCCTCTAGGTTTTTGATTTTTTTCCATATACTGTTTCATGATATTCTTGTATGATACCCTGAATTTCTGTTTTATTGGTTGTAATTTCTCCATTTTCCTTTCTTATTTTGCTTATTTGTGCTCTCTTTTTTCTTCTTTGTGTGTGGCCAGAGGTTCATTGATTTTATTTACTTTTTCAAAGTACCAAGTTTTGGTTTGATTGGTTTTTTGTATGTTTTTATTTTTAATTTCTATTTTGTTTATTTCCTCCCTGATATTTATTATTTCCTTCATACTCCTGACTTTTGGGCTTTTCTGTTCTTATTTTTCTAATTCTTTTAGCTGGTGGGTTTGATTGTTTATTTGAGATTATTCTTTTTTGAGGAAGGTCTTTATCGCTGTAATCTTCCCTCTTAGCACTGCCTTTGCTGTGTCCCATAACTTTTTTGTGGTTGTGTTTTCATTTTCCTTTGTCTCAAGGTATTTCTTCTATTTCAACTTTGATTTCATCATTGACCCATTGGTTTTTTTTTAATACCATGTTGTTCAATCTCCATGCTTTCCTTTATTTGTCCTTTGTTTCTCTGTTGTTGAATTCTTGTTTCATGCCATTGTCTTCAGTAGGATGTTTGACATAATTTCTGCCTTATTAAAATTTTTGAGGCTTCTTTTGTGCCCAAGTACATGATCAATACTAGAATATGTTCCATGTGCACTTGGAAAGAATGTATATCCTATTTTGGGGGTGTGTAATGCTCTGAAAATATCCACCAAATCTGATTTTTCTATTGTATTATTTAATTTCTCTGTTGCCTTATTTATTTTCTGCCTGGAAGATCTGTCTAGTGATGTTAATGTGGTGGTAAATTTGACAACGATTGTATTCCCATTGATATATCCCTTTATCTCTGTTAGTAGTTGTTTTATGTACTTAGGTGGTCCTATATTTTGTGCATATATATTAATGAGTGTAATATCCTTATCTTGTATCACTCCATTAATCACTATAAAATGTCTTTCTTTACCTTTCTTTATGGCCTTTTTTTTAAAGTCTATTTTGACTGAAATCAGTACTGCTACACCTACTTTTTTGGCTTTTCCATTTGTATGAAATATCCTTTTCCATCCTTTTGCTCTCAATCTGTATGTGTCCTTCTCCCTAAAGTGGGTCTCTTGTATGCAGCATATTGAAGGTTCTTGCTTTATTATCCACTCTGCCACTCTATGTCTTTTGACTGAAACATTCAGTCCATTAACATTTACAGTAATTAATGATAGATGTGTGTTTATTGCCATTTTGAACTTATCTTTGCAGTTGATTTGGTGTTTCCTCTTTGTTCTTTTCTTCTTCCTTTTGTGGTTTGGTAATTTTCCTTTGTATTATCATGGAATTTATTTAGTTTTTGTGACTCCCTTGTAGTTTTTTGGCTTGTGGTTACCCTTTTTTGTAAGTCCATTGGCCCATTACTATATCTCAAACCCATCCTTCTGAGAACACATAATTTTAAGAAGAGAAAAAACTATTTTATATTTTCTTGATTCCCTCTCCAACTCTTAATGATTTAGATGTCATCTTTTATAATTTCGTGTTTATTTTATTTGTAATTCATGGGTTATCACCTTTCCAGTTATGAGTTTCTCACTTCTGTAGCCTCATGCTGCTTTTCTATTTAAAGTAAAACTTTCAATATTTCTTTTAGCAGGGGTTTAGTGTTGCTTAACTCTGTTGGTTTTTGCTTGTCTGTAAAATTCTTCATGTTGCCTTCTAACCTAAGGGATAGCCTTGCTGGATAAAGTATCTTAAGCTGCATCCTTTTTTCATTAAGGACTTTGAATATCTCTTGCCTCTCCCTTCTGGCCTGTAGTGTTTGTGTAGAGAAATCAGCTGAGAGCCCTATCTGGGTTCCTTTGTAACTCACTCTTTGCTTTTCTCTTGCTTCCTTTTGGGTCATATCTTTATAATTGACTCTGGCCGTCTTGATTATGATATGTCTTGTTGTGGGTCTGTTTGGGTTCTTCCTGTTTGGGACCCTCTGAACTTCCTGTACTAGTATAGCTAATTCATTCTTTAAGTCTGGGAAGTTTTCAGTCATGATTTCTTCAAATACCTTTTCAATCCTCTTTGATCATTCTTCCCCTTCTTGAACCCCAATTATGTGAAGATTGCATGCTTTATATTGCCCCATAGGTCCCTTATGTTCTTTTCACTTGTTTTTCTCACAGTTGTTCTGATTGAGTGCTTTCTGTTGTCCTGTCTTCTAGGTCACTTATTCATTTCTCTGCATTATCTAGTCTGCTTTGCACAGCCTTTAGATCAGTTCTCATCTCAGCCAATGTGTTTACCAATTCTACTGGCTCTTCTTTATAGCTTCAATGTCATTTTTGACATATTTTATATCTCTAAACACTATCTCTTTTATTTCCTTCAGTACTTTGATCACTTCTTTTTTGAAATCTTAATCTAATTGGCTATAGATATTTATTTCATTGATTTTTCTTTCAGGGGATTTCTCTTGTTCTTTTAATTGGGAATGGTTTCTCTGCTTCTTCATCTTGCTCATATCTCTCTGGCATTGTGGCTTATGGCATATCAGTTATATATTTTAGTCCTTAAAGAATTTATTTATTTACCTATCTAATGCCTATGTAGGAATAAAACTTAAAAAAGAGAGATAAAGAGAGAATTAAAAGAAGAGAGAAAAAAATTGAAAACAGTGTATAATCAATTATAGAAGAGCAATTTGAATCAGACTAGAATTTGTGTTGAGTTGTCTTTTACAAACTCTTAATATATCAGGAAATAAATAAAAAACAATATTTGAAACCTATGTATATTCAATAACAGGAAATCAAAACCAAGATAAATAAAAATGACATGACGTGGATTTTTTAAAGTAATAATAAAATTATTTTAAATGAAAAATTTTAAAGGGATTAAAACTTGTAGCATATATAATTGTTTAAAAATTAAAAATTATAAAGGTAATAGAAAATAGAACAGGTGAAAACAGATTTTAAAAAAAGGTGATTGGTATTCTCCTGGAGATTGTGTTCTCTTAATGAAAAGTCATTCTGTCTATGGCCTTTTTTGCGAACTCAGCTTCCTGTTTCAGGGGCCCTCCATTGGCACCCTCGTCTGTGCTGCTCTCAGTGCCTGTTGACAAGCAGATTATGTCTCCTCCCAACACTGGGTCAGGTGCAGCTCTCCTTCACTGTGGGTGGGCGGGTCTCTGCCCCTCCTGATGCCACAGTCAGATGTAGACTGGCCACATGTGCAGGTGGATCATGCTCCCTCCCAGCACCATGTTCATGTGCAGCGTTCCTGCCCAAAAGGCGGGAGGCCACTCACAGTGTCCCAGCGCCAGTTGCTGCACAGGTCTGTGCCACTGGACCCTCCATGCTGCTGGCCCCCCGCCTCTGGTTGGCTTTCCATAGGTGGGCCTAGATGATTGTGGAACAACCCCACCCCTGCTCCATTGCAAAACTCAGCTCCTTGTTTGTCTTGGTAGTGTGAATTATGTGCGGTACTAGAGTTGTGAGCAAGTCACTGTCTAGATTTTGAGGCTGCTGAGCCCTTAGTTGCTGATTCAGGTTTTTCCCCTGCCCCTGCCTGGGTGCTATGTGCTGGAAGATATGACGGCTGTGCCTGAGTCCCACCTCTCTTTGCCAGAAACCTTTCGCAGGTTTTCAGATATGGTGGTATGTACCCTTCCCCCCAGGGCACAGCAGCCATGTTGTTTTATGGAGGGCCTAGGTTGTTCTGCCCTGTGCACCCACTCGTCCACAGTACACAGCTTCCTGCCTTCCCTGCGGCTGCCTCAGTGCAGCCGCCCCAGTCCTCTGCCTGGTTCAGGTAGCCTGCCCTGGCCCCCAGCTACAGGCTCATGTCAAAGGCTGGGTGTCACTGGGACCCTTTTTGCCTGTTTAACTTGGTTCTTTCCGTCAAAGAGTGCTCCAGACATATCGGTGCCTCAGAAGCTCCCCCGCCATCCCCCTGGCCTCTCTGTTGGAGAGGGGAGATGCAGGGAATGAGCACTAGTCCTCCTTTGCTGCACCCACCCCGCAGGACCTGTCCCACACTGTTTTGCATTTTCTTCTTTCTTTTTTCCTTTTCTCCTACCAGATTTTTGGCACCTTTGTCTTTTGAAGAGGATGATGTTTTGTTGGAGTTCTGGAGGTCCTCTGGTTGGCTGAGTGGGTCCATGGATGTGAGTCTTGGTGTATTTGTGAGAGAGGGTGAGCTATGAGCTTCCTACTACTCTGCCATCTTGGCTTTCTCTGATGTATGATCTTTTTTATGTGCTGTTGTACTCTGTGTGCTAATATTTTTTGAGGATTTTTGTATCTATATTCATCAGTGATATTGGTCTGTAATTTTCTTTTTTGGTATTGTCTTTGTCTGGTTTTGGTGTCAGGGTGATGGTGGCTTCATAGAATGAGTCTGGGAGTCCTCAATCCTTTTAAGTCTTCTGGAAGACTTGGAGAAGGACCAGTATGAATTCTTCTTTGTATATTTGTTAGAATTCCCCAGTCAAGCCATCCGGTCCTGGACTTTTGTTTGCAGGCAGGTTTTTTTATTGCTAATTTTATTTCATTTCTAGTGATCTGTTTGTTCAAATGATCAGTTTCTTCTTGATTCAGTCTTAGTGAACTTTAGGTTTCCAGAAACTTGTCCATTTCATCTAGGTTATCCATTTTGTTTCCATATAGTTGTTTGTAGTGTTTGCATATGATATTTTGTATTTCTGTGGGATTGGCTATAATTTCTCCATTTTTCTTCCTTAATTTCATTATTTGTTCTCTCTCATTCCTCTTCTTCATGAGCTTGGCCAGAATTTTGTCAAATTTGTTTACTCTTCAAAAAAAAAGCTCTTGATTTAATTGATTTTTTCTATTGCTATTTTAATCTCTATTTTACTTATTTCCTTCCAGATCTTTATTATTTCCTTCCTTCTGCAAACTTTTGGTTTTGTCTGCTCTGGTTTATCTAATCATTTTAGCTAGTAGATTAGATTGTTTATTTGAGATTTTTCTTCCTTTTTATGAAGGCTTGAATCACTGTGAACTTCCCTCTTAGGACTGCTTTTGCTCCATCCCATAGGTTCTGTGCTGTTGTTTTTTTCATTAACATTTGTTTCAAAGTATTTTTAAAATTTCTTCTTTCATCTCATCTCTGAACCTTTTTTTTTAGTATCATGTTGTTTAATCTCCTTACTGTCATTTTTTGTCCTTTGTTTTTCTGTTGTTGATTTCTATTTTTATGGCATTGTGGTTAGAAAGATGCTTGAAATAATTCCCATCTTCCTAAGTTTGTTGAGGCTTCTTTTGTGCCCAAGGACGTGACCTATCCTATAAAATGTTTTATGTGCACTTGAAAAGAATATATATTCTATTTTGGGAGATGAAATTTTCTGAAAATGTCAACCAAGTCTAATTGTTCTGTTGTATCATTTAGTTTTTCTTTTGCCTTATTAATTTTGTCTGGAAGACCTGTGCAGTTATGTTTATGGAGTGTTAAAGTCTCTTCATTTAATTGTGCTACCATCAATTTCTTCCTTTTTCTCTATTCATATTTGCTTTATGTATTTAGGTGCTCCTGTATTTCTGTATATGTGTTAATGAATGTAATATCCTCATCTTGTATTGCTCTTTTAATCATTATATCATGTTTTGGGTTTTGTCTAGCAAAATGCCACCACAGAAGAACTAAATTTTTCAAGAATTTATCAAGTCAGAGTGGGAGGGTGCCAGTGACCAACTCCTTGAGATCTTGCAAGACTCTCATATTTATTGAGAATTATCAAATAAAGGATCAAAGTAAATGCATTACAGAATGCAGAGAAGTCAAAATGTGCAAGGACACAGATCAGCAATTTTTTGTAAAATAGAAATATTAATCTTTAATCTAGTGCTGTGGGAAAGATTACAATATTTCTGGATCCAAGAAGTCTACAGTTGATAATAGTTGCTAACCAGGCACAGAGATTTGCATGATCAAGAGTTACAAATATCAGTGGAATGTAAAATTTCAGCAAATGCATGTACTGTCAGGGATCACAAAATTTTCTTTTTTCAAATAGGCATGAACAGTTATGTTTACTTTGAGCAATCATGAGAAAAGTTGCTGTGTTCTTGTACCAGGAAATAGATAAGGACAATTGATAATGAAAAACCAGACCACCACAAAGTCTGTGTATAAAATCAGATTGTCTAAGCAAGCAAAGCAGCCCAGCTGTTGCCAGCTAAGGGCAAGTCACAGTGTTATGTAAGCATCAGCAGCTATACTCTATCCACCTATGGCTTAGATAAGCAAAGCATGTCCTGCTGGTTAGAGAAAGGGACAATTTATAGTTTTCCAAATGCAGAAGCAGCCCTTAACCTATGACCTCAAGCTATGCGAGCAAGCTAGACATGTCTCTGCTTTTTACAGCAAGGGGACGGATTGTAGCAGTGTTCTGCTAGTGAAGGAGCTTTAAAGCAATTAAATGTATTTAGTTACCAGGGTGGTATTTTAGTCTCTTAATCAAAGCTTGTGCTCTTACATGAATCTTACATAGTGATATATAACCCTTATTCAATTAACAGAGTGGCATTAAAGTTTGTTAATCCAAGTTTATGCTTCCATAAAATGTCCTTAATCTTTCTGCATTGCCTTTGTTTTAAAGTGTATTTTGTGTGAAAACAGTATTGTTACTCCTGCTTTCTTTTTATTTCCATTTGCATAGAATATCTTTTTCCATTCTCTCACTCTCAATCTATATGTGTCCTTCTCCATAAAGTAGGTCTCTTGTATGCAGCATATTGAAGGTTCTTGTTTTATTATCCAGTCTGTCACTCTATGTCTTTTCATTGGAGCATTTAGTCTATTGACATTTATAGTTATTATTGATAGATGTTTGTTTATTGCCATTTTGAACTTAGTTTGCAGTTGATTTTGTATTTCCTCTTTGTTCACTTTTTTTTTCTTTTTGTGGTTTGATAATTTCCCTTTGTGCTATTTTGGTTTTTTTGTTTGTTTGTTTTGGTTTTGGTTTTGGTTTTGGTTTTTTAGTTTTTGTGACTCTATTACTTGCTTTTAGCTTGTGGTTACCCTGTTTTGTACATATATTTACCCATTATGATATCTGTTTGTTTGAAATTGATAGTAATATAAGCTTAAATCCATCCTAACAAGAACAACAGCAAAAAAGACAGAAAAACAAAATAAAAGAACTCTATATTTTCTTGTTTTCCTCTCCCACCCTTAATGATTTAGGTGTCCTCTTTTACAATTTCATGTTTATTCTGTTGTGATTCATTGTAGTTATTGCCTTTCCAATTATGGTTTTCTCCCTTCTGTATCATCCTGCTTCTTTTCTATTTAGAAAGACCTTTCAATATTTCTTTTAGCATAGGTTTAGTGTTGCTGAATTCTTTTAGTTTTTGCTTGTCTGTGAAGTTCTATATCTCTCCTTCTATTCTAAAGAATAACCTTGCTGGATAAAATATTCTAGGTTGCACTTATTCTCATTCAGCACTTTTTATGTAACTTGCTAATCCCTTCCAGCCTACAGTGTTTGTGTAGAGAAATCAGCTGAAATCCTTATGGGGGTTCCTTTGTAACTCACTCTTTGTTTTTCTCTTCTTGCCTTTAAAGTCATTTCTTTATCATTAATGCTGAAGATCCTGATTATATGTCTTGGTCTGGGCCTGTTTGGGTTCTTCTTGTTTGAGACCCTCTGTGTTCCCTGTACTTGGATATCTGATTTCTTCTATCGGTTTGGGAAGTTTTCAGTCATGAGTTCTTCAAATTTTTTTCAATCCCATTTGCTCTTTCTTCTCCTTCTCAGACTTACATAATGTGTAGGTTGGCACACTTTATATTGTCCTAAATGTCCCTTATGTTGTTTTCATTGGTTTTTATTTTATTTCCCCTCAGCTGTTCTGAATGTGTGACTTTTTTTGCCCTGTCTTCTAAGTCCCTCATTCATTCCTCTGCATTATCTATCCTACTTTTTACAGTCTTTAGCTCAGCTCTTATCTCAGCAAATTTTTTTTTCCAATTTTAATTGGCTCCTCTTTATAGTTTCACTTTCTTTCTGATGTATTCTCTGTCTCTATCCACAATTTCTTTTAGTTCCTTCAGTACTTTGATCACTCATTTTTTAAAATCATGATCCTGTTGACTATCAAGTTCTATTTCATTGACCGTTCTTTCAGGGGATTTCTCTTCTTCTTTTAACTGGGAGTGGTTCCTCTGCTTCTTCATTTTACTTATATCTCTCTGGCATTATGGATTATGGAGTTTCAGTTATCTATTGTGGTCTTGAAGGGGGTTATTTATTTATTTATTTATCTAAAGCAAATGCAGAAATAAAAATAAAAAAATTTAAAATTTAAAAGAAGAAAAAATTGAAAAGAGTAGAATCAATAACAGAAGAAAAATGAAGAGAAATAAAAATTAAATTGTGAAAAATTGTAAAAAAATTAGAGAAGAAAAAAATTTGAAAACAAATTATAATCAATAACAAGAATAAAACAAAGAAAAATAAAAATCAACTTAAGAGAAATTTTAAAAAATTTAAGAAGATAATTATTTTGAAAATATAGTAAAATCAATAATAGAAGTAAAATATGAAAAGAAATAAAAATCAAATTGAGAGAAATTTTAAAAATTAATTTAAAAAATTTAAAGGAAATTTTAAATGGATTAAAAATTTAAAAATCAAAATTAATAATACTATAAATTAAAATGAAAAGAAAAAAGAAAAGAAAAATTTGGATGTGTTCCAGTGGAGACTTTTCACTCTTAATAATTTTGTCAAGTTCCTCCTTAAGTATGGTTTGTTGCCAAGTTTTCATTCAATGCCCTTTGTTTGTTATCTGTTTTGGATGGTGTTGTGCCTGGTGTTGTGGTGTCCAGAGAATGCCATGGTTATTGAGTGGGGCCTCTTTTTTATTCTGTGGTTTTCACAGCTCCTGCCCTCATCTGCCTGCATGTACTCCACTTGCTGGTTCCAGATGCCCTCATGTCATGCCCCTGGTATGTGCTACTCCCAGTGCAGATAGGTGGTCAGGTCATGCCCCATCCCAGTGCTACATACAGGTGCTGTGGTCCTGAAAGGTAGGTGGGTGGGTCTCACCTCTTATCAGTGCCTCTCTCCATGCTGCAATGGGTCCTAGCTCCTTTGGCAGGCTTGGAGAAAATATCTGCGCTAGCCCTCACCCATGCTTTGTGCCAGAACTCATCTCCTTATTCATTTGTCTCAGAGGTTCAAGTTCACTGAGGCACCAGGGATGAAATTTCCCCTCAGCCTGGGGTTGTAAAGAAATCTCAGTCCTGCCTGTGAGGTTTCAGAGCCTCTAGGTAAGGATTCAGGTTTCAACCCTGGTTCCACCTGGGAGACCTGCACCAGAGAATATGGTGGCTGTGACTGAGCACCACCCCCTTTGTCCAGAGAATACACTAGTAATGGTGCCACAGGTCTGTGGAGACAAAGGTTATGGTGCCCCTCCTCCTGGATCGCAGCAGCCATGTTTCTTTGCTTTTTTTTTCATATACTATCGGGGGGGCTCAGGCTGTTCTGATCTGTATACCCTCCCAGCCACAATGCACAGCACACTTCAGTCACCCGAGGTTGCCTCTCTACAGTCAGTGCAAGTCTTCTGCCAAGTATGGGTAGCTGTTCCCATCCCACCCTTGCCAGTTCATGACTTGGGCTGGGGTTCATAAGAACAACTTGTGCCCATTTAACTTAGTTCTGTTGATCAAGTTCTATTCTGTGCAGATACAAGCTTGGAGGTTTTCACACCATCCCCTGACCTCTTTGTTGGAGAGGGTGAGACCCAGCTTAGGAGTGCTATACCTCCTTTGCTTCTCTTTCCCTATGGGACTGGTCCCACACTATTTTCCCTTTTCTTCTTTCTATTTTTCTTTTCTCCTACCAGATTGGTGACATATTTTGTCTTTTCAAGAAGGTGATGTTCTGTCAAAGTTCAGCAGGTGTTCTGATTGGAAGGGTGGGTCAGTGGATGTCAGTCTTGGTGTATTTGTGGGAGAGGGTGAGCTACAAGCATCCTTCTACTCTGGCATCTTGGCCCCTCTCCTGTGGGAATACATAGTGTTTGCATTTTTGAAACAAGCTTAACTTCATGTTCTGAGAGACCTTGGCTCAAACTAGCCTTTAGAATTCACATGTGGCTTAACTAAGAACTGTCTCTAGGAAGCACAATAAGAATAATGAAAACATGGTGTTAGTAGGTCTCTTCAACTTAAGCCTAGATGAACCAAATCCTCTACAAAAATTCCATTCTGGGAAATGAATATGTGTGTAAAACTTCTTTCATCTGCATTGTTGGGAACACATAATTTTTGTGTTTGGGAAAAAAGCCTATCTTCATGTACTGTGAGGCCTTTCCTAAATGAGCCTGTAGAATGCAAACTTGGCTTAACAAAAACTGTCTCTTGGAAGCATACTAAGAAAAGTGAAAAAGCGTTATTAGAAGGTCTTTTCGACATTAGACTAGTTGCGCCAAATCCTTTATGCCTGTTCCATTCTGGGAAATGAATACGTTTGTAAAACTTCCTTCATCTGTGTTGCTGGGAACATATACTGTTCGTGATTGGGAAACAAGTATATCTTCATAAACTGTGAGGCTTTTGCTAAACTAGCCTTTAAAACACAACGTTGCATAACTAGAAACTTGCTCTTAGAAGCATACTAAGAGGTGGAAAATTGTTAAAAATTCTCTTCAACATTAACTTAGGTGCAACAAATATTCAACACATATTCCACTCTGGGAAATAAATATTATGTAAAATTTCCTTCATCAGCATTATTGGGAACACATAGTTTTTGCATTTGGGAAACAAACTTATCTTCATGTTCTGAAATGCTTTAGACTCAAACTTGGTTTTAGAATGAAACTTGGCTTAATTAGGAACTGTGTCTAGGAAACATATTAAGAAACGTGAAAAGAATGTTGTTAGAAAGTCTCTTCAACATTAGCCTAGCTCCACTAAGTGTCCTACATGTTTGCCATTCTGGGAAATAAATGTGTGTGTAAATTTCTTAATCTGCATTGCTGGAAACAGTTTTTTTTTAAACAAACCTATCTTCATGTATTGTGAGGCCTTCACTAAACTAGCTTTAGAAAGTAAACTTGGCTTTACTAGAAATTGTCTCTAGGTAGCATATTAAGAAAAAAATTTTAAAGTGTTACAAAGTCTCTTCACCATTAGCCTAGCTACTCCAAATTTTCTACACTTGTTCCATTATTGGAAATGAATATTTGCATAAAATTTCCTCATTTGCATTGTTGGGAACACATAGTTTTCAAGCTTGGAAAAGTAGTCTCCATTTAGGTTTTAGAACACCTTCCCTCAAACTAGTATTCAGAAGCAAATTTGAATCAGTTAGGAACTGTCTCCAGGAAGCATCCTAAGAAAGGTGAAAAAAGTGTTGTTAGAAAGTCTCTTTAGTTTTTCTGATCAAGATGGTGGAGTGGTAGGATGATGAGCTCACCTCTCCTTGTGACTACAATGAATCAACAATTTAAACAACCATCAGGAAAAAAAAAACCCTGGAACCTAGCAAAAGAGATCTTCTACAACTGGAAACATAAAGAAGGAACCACAGCAGGATGGTAGGAGGGGTGTGCTTATGATATAGTTTAGCCCCATACCTCCTGGGTGGATGACCCAGAGGTTAAAGAATAGCTAAGTTGCAGAAGCCCTTTCACAGGAGTGAGAGCTCTAAGGCCCACATCAGGTTCCCCAGCCTGAGTTCTGGCATTGGGAAGAAAAGGAGATCCCAGTACATCTGGTATTGAAGGCCAGTGTGGCTTGGGTCACAGAGAACCACAGGACTTGGGGAAACAGAGGCCTCATTCACTTGGTAAGCACACATGGAAACTTACATGCACCAGGTCCAAAGGAAGAGGCAGTGATTTCATAAGACCCTGGGCCAGGCCTGACTGCTGGTGTTGGATGGTCTCCTGGGGACATAAGGTATGGCTGCAGCTCACCAAGGGGACATAAAGCTGATGGCAGATATTCCAAGAGTGTTAATCTGCATGAGCTTTCCTGGAAGCTGACATCTTGATTGGATCATTAGCACCAAGACTTAGCCCCACACAACAGACTGTAGGGAAGCCACAGGTCAAACAACATACAGGATAGGAACACACCCTCACCCATAAGCAAGCTTCCTAAACCACAAAGGCCTCTAGACAAGGCCCTAACTACCAGGGGTCCAGGACCAAACTTCACCCAGCAGTGAGCAGGCACCAGCTTCTCCTGGCAGAGACCCTGCATAAGCCTCTAGTCCAGCCTCATCCACCAGGGACAAATACCAGAAATAAGAAAACAACAATCTCAAAACTTGTGGAAGGAATCCATAAATAGTGGCCAGACTCTACACTGGTACTAGTTGGACCATGACACTTTGGTGACAAGAGAAGAATGTATTGCTAGGATGCACAGAGCATCTCCAACAGAAAGCCACCTCTCCAAGGTGGAGGAACATAACTAACTTACATAAAAATAAAAAAATAGAAAGATAGACAATATGAGGTGGCAAAGGAATAGCTCCCAGGCCAAGGCACAAGATAAAATCCCAGAAGAAATAAGTAATGAGGAGATAGCTAATTTACCAGAGAAAGAGAATAAAGTAATGATGGCCAAGATGTTCAGAGAATTCAAGAGGAGTATAGATGTACAGAGCCAAGTATTTAGCAAAGAGTTGGAAAATATAAAGAATACCCAGAATTGAAGAATAAAATCACTGAAATGAATAACACACTAGCAGAAACCAAGACTAGACTAAATGAAACAGAAAAACTGATCAGTGAGCTAGAAGACAGATTAGTGGAAATCACAATTCCAGAACAGAAAAAAGAAAAAGGAATTAAAAGAAATGAGGATAATTTAAGAGAACTCTGGGACAACATAAAGTGCACTAATATTTGAATTATTGGGGTCCCAGAAAGAGAAGAGAGAGAGAAAACACATGAGAATATTCTTGGAGAGATAACAACCAAAAATTTCCCCAACTTGGGAAAGTCACCCAAGTGCAGGAATCCCACAGAGTACCACATAGGATCAACCCAGTGAGGAACACACTGAGGCACAAAGTCATTAAATTGAAAACAATTAAGTCTAAGGAGAAAATATTAAAATTGGCAAGAGTAAAGTGGCAAATAACATACAAGGGAACTTCCATAAGGTTATCAGTTGATTTTTCAGCAGAAACTCTACAGGCCAGAAGGGAAAGTCAGGACATATTTAAAGTGATGAAAGGGGAAAACTCACAAACAAAAATACTCTACCCAGCAAGGCTGTCATTCAGATTTGAGGGAGAAATTAAAATCTTCACAGATAAACAAAAGCTAAAAGATTTCAGCACTACCAAACCAGCTTTACAACAAATGTTAAAGAATCTTCTCTAGTCATGAAACCATAAGAAAAGGGAACAAAAAAGAATGAGAAAAAAAAGACCTACAAAAGATTGCTTTGGCTGTTTGGCATCTTTTATTGTTCCTTATAAATTTAGGAATTGTTTGTTCTAGTTCTGTGAGAAATGTCAATATTTTGACGGGTGTTGCATTGTATCTGTGGATTGCTTTGGGTAGTGTGGCCATTTTGATAGTGTTGTTTCTTCCCATCCAAGAGCACAAGAAATCTTTCCATTTCTTTGTGTCATTTCTGTTTTTGGATTATAGGTAACCTCCTTGGTTAAGTTTTTTTCTCGGTATCTTGTTTATTTGATACAGTGAAAATGTTTATGCCAGTTATAAAATTCTGGTTTTTAAAGTAAAAAGAAGTGAATAAAGGGCTTCAAATGGCAAATTCTGGTTTTTGAAGTAAAAAGAAGTGAATAAAGGGCTTCAAATGGCAAAATAGCTTTCTTTCTTATGGGTGAGTTGTATACCTATATATATATATATACTGCATCTTCTTTATCTATTCAACTATTGATGTGCATTTAGGATGCTTCCATATCTTGGCAATTGTAAATAATTTTGCTGTTATCAGCAGAGTATATGTATTTTTTTGAATTTATTATTTTGTGATTGGCTTTAATTCTTTGATAATTATATAAGTTTAAAAAGCTAAAGATCTAAATGTTCTTAGAAACAATGAACAGTACATATATGTAAATTAAAATATATGTGCAGATAAAAAGAAAGAAATGAGATATCAAGCCATGAAAGGCATGGAAAAACTTAAAAGACATATTACTAAATAAAAGAAGCCAGTCTGAAAAGTTTACAAGCAATGACTCCAACCAAATGATATTCTGGAAAGGGCAAAGCTACAGAAACAATAAGAAGATCATGGTTTCCAGGGGTTTGGGGAGAGGGAGATAGGGAGAAATAAATAAATGGAGCACAAGGGATTTTTACAACAATGAAATTATTCTGTGTGATACTATAGTGGTGGCTACGTGTCATTATGCATTTGTCAAAACCCATAAAATGTACATCAAAAGTCAACCATAATGTAAACTATGGACTTTGGTTAATAATAATGTTAATAATAATGTGTCCATGTTGGTTCATTGATTATACCAAATATACCACACTGATGAGGGATGTTGAGGCCAGGGGGGTATATATGTGTGGGTGGGGAGGGCTATGTGCAAACTCTGTATTTTCTACTCAATTCTGCTGTGAACCCGAAACTGCCCTAAAAAATAAAGTCTATTTAATAAAAACAATAAAAAATTAAACATACCTTTAATGAGATATTATCCATAATCCCATATACACCTATTATTTTTCTCTTCTTGCAATAGAAATCCTAATATGTATGCATAATTTTTATGTAATTTATATCCATTTTTCCTTTCTTATATTGCAATTTTCTGTTTATTACTATTTCAGGAAAGATTTCAAGATGGTGACAGAGATTAATAGTAACAGTGAAACATTTTATTCTAGAAAGGCTCAAAAATTGAGAATGTTGCATTTGATTCATGTAGGATTATCTAATCTAGGATATGTCACTTTATATCAGTGTTCCTCCACTTTCCCATCTGCAATATAGGGACTCAGGTATTGAAAAAGATATTTAAATTGAATGAAATATATTTCACATTTATATGAGTTATGACTCTTAATGCCTAAATAAGTTGCAATATAGTTTCAAGAACTAGAAATGCTTGACATAGTTATTTTACTTCTGAACAGCAAGCATTCAAAAATAATCCCATGGAAGAAGAGGCTTTATGCACCTAGATGTTTAATCAGTATTATTTATAATAATAAAAATGTGAAAACCTAGAGGACTTTATCAGGTAATGATTAAGTAAAGCATTATAATACCACATGTCATGTTATTTCACATTATGAATAATTAAATTCCGCATTATGAAATGGAAATAAAATTTATTATTAAATTGTAAAAAAAAAAAGAATAAAATACAATAAAGGTGAAAGAGTGATGTTAGAAATTTTCTACAAAATTAGCATAGCTGCACAAAAGCTTCTATACATGTTGCATTCTGGGAAGTGAATATGTGTGTAAAACACCCTTCATCTGCATTGCTGGGAACACATACTATTTGTGTTTGGGAAACAAGCCTATCTTCATTTTCGGAGAGACCTTCCCTCAGACTTAATTTTAGAATGCAAACTTGGCTTAACTAGGAAATGTCTCTAGGAAGCATACTGAGAAAGGTGAAAATATTGGAGTTAGAAATTCTCTGCAACATTAATATAGCTTGCACCAAATCTTCTACCCATATACAATTCTAGGAAATGAATGTGTGTGCAAAATTTCCTTCACCTTGATTTTTGGGAACACATAGTATTTGTGTTTGGGAAACAAGCCTATGTTCATGTTCTGAGAGACCTTGGCTCAAACTAGTCTTTAGAAATCAAATGTGGCTTAACAAGGAACTGTGTCTAGGAAGCATAATAAGAAAGGTGAAAAAGTTGTGTTAGAAGGTCTCTTCAACTTTAGCCTAGAGACACCAAATCCTTTACACATATTCCATTCTGGGAAATAAGTGTGTGTACAACTTTCTTCATCTGCATTGCAGGAAACACAAAGTTTGCATTTGCAATAAAAACCCTATCTTCATGTACTGTGAGGTCTTTCCTAAATGAGCCTGTAGAACGCAAACGTGGCTTAAAAATTCTCTTAGAAGCATACTAAGAAAGGTGAAAAAAAGTCTTTAGAAAGTCTTTTCAACATTAGACTAGCTGCACCAAATCTTCTATAACTGATCCATTCTAGAAAATGGATATGTGTGTGAAACTTCTTTCATCTGTTATGTTGGGAACACATACTATTTGTGTTTGGGAAACAAGCCTATTTTCATATAAATTGAGGCTTTTGCTAAACTTGCCTTTAAAACACAAACTAGCTTAACTATAAAGTTTCTCTAGGAAGCATACTAAGAGGTGGAAAAGTGTTGTTATAAATAATCTTCAACATTAGCCAAAGTGCACCAAATATTGTACACATGTTCCACTCTGGGAAATGAATACTTGTGTAAATTATTTTTCATTTTCATTGTTGAGAACACATAGTTATTGTGTTTGGAAACAAACCTAACTTCAAGATTTGAGGGGCTTCCTCTCAAACTAGCCTTTAAAATGCAAACTTCACTTTACTAGAAACTGTCTCTTGAATGCATACTAAGGAAGCTGGAAAGAGAGTTGTTAAAAATTCTATACAACATTAGCCTAGCTGCACCTGATCTTCTACATCTGTTCCATTCTTGGAATTGAATTTGTTTGTAAAATTTCCTTCATTGGCATTGTTGGGGACACATGCTATTTGTGTTTGGGAAAGATACCTATTTTCATCTTTTGATAGGCCTTCCCTCAAAGTAGCCTTTAGAACACAAACCTGGCTTAAATGGGAATTCTCTGCAGGAAGCATATTAAGAACAGTGAAAAGAGTAATGTTAGAAAATCTCTACAATTTTACCCTAGCTGCACCAAATCCTGTAAACATTTTCCATTCTGGGAAATTATTGTGTGTGTAAAACGTCCTTCATTTACATTATTGGGAACACATAGTATTTGTGTTTGGGAAACAATCCTATCTTTATGTACTGAGAGGTGTTTGCTTAAATTAACCTATAGAATATAAACGGCTTAACTAGGAACTGTCTCTAGGAAGCATACCACAAAAGGTGGAAAAAGTTCTTATTAGAAAGTGCCTTTAATAATATACTTGTTGCATCATACCTTGTAAATATTCCATTCTGGGAAGTGAAAGTGTGTGAAAGTTCCTTCCTCTGTATTATTGGAAAAACATAATATTTGTGTTTGTGAAACAGGCCAATCTTTATTTTCTGAGAGGTTTTCACTCGAACTAGAATTAAAAATGGAAACTTTGCTTAACTAGTAAATGTATCAAGGAGCATACTGAGAAATGTGAGAGTGGTGTTAGAAAGTCCCCAAAAATCAGCAGAAGGAAGGAAATAATAAAGATCAGAGAGGAATTAAATACAATAGAGTTTAACAACACCATAGAAAAAATCAACCAAACCAAAAGCTGGTTTTTGGAAAAAGTAAATAAAATCAAAAAACCTCTGGCCAAACTAACAAAGAAGAAAAAAGAGAGAGCACAAATTAGCAAAATAAGAAAGGAAAATGGAGAAATTACAGAAAACAAAATAGAAATACAGAATATCATATGAGAATATTATGAAAAACTATATGGAACCAAACTGGATAACCTAGAGGAGATGGACAAGTTTCTGGAAACATACTGTCCACCAAGACTGAATCAAGAAGAATCTGAACACTTGAACAATCCAATCACTAGAAAGGAAATAGAAATAGAAATTAAAAACCTCCCTACAAATAAAAGTCCAGGACCGGATGGCTTCACTGGGGAATTCTACCAAATATACGAAGAAGAAATCATACCAGACTTTCTTAAATTCTTCCAGAACACTGAAAAGGAGGGAATACTCCCAAACTCATTCTATGAAGCCACCATCACCCTGATACCAAAACCAGGCAAAGACACTACCAAAAAAGAGAATTATAGGCCAATATCACTGATGAATATAGATGCCAAAATCCTCACCAAAAGTTTAGCAAATAGAATCCAACAACACGTAAAAAAGATTATACAACATGACCAAGTGGGGTTCTTCCCAGGGACACAAGGCTGGTTCAACATACGCAAATCAATCAATGTAAAACATCACATCAATAAGAGAAAGGACAAAAACCACATGATCATCTCAATCGATGCAGAAAAAGCATTTGATAAAATTCAACACACATTTATGATAAAAACTCTCGCCAAAGTGGGTATAGAGGGAACATATCTCAACATCATAAAAGCTGTATATGACCAACCTGCATCCAGCATAGTACTCAATGGTGAAAAACTCAAAAGTTTCCCACTAAAATCTGGGACAAGACAAGGGTACCCAGTATCACCACTCTTATTCAACATAGTCCTGGAAGTCCTAGCCACAGCAGTCAGGCAACAGAAAGAAATAAAAGGGATCCAAATTGGAAAAGAAGAGGTAAAAGTGTCATTATATGCTGATGACATGTTACTATATATAGAAAACTCTGAAAGGTCCACACAAAACCTACTAGAGCTGATTGAAGAATTCAGCAAAATAGGAGGTTACAAAATTAACGTTCAAAAATCAGTTGGATTTATTTACACTAATGATAAATCAACAGAAGAAGAAAGTAAAGAAACAATCCCCTTTAAAATAGCACCCAAAGTAATAAAATATCTGGGAATAAATCTAACCAAGGAGGTGAATTAATTATACACGGAGAACTATAAACCATTGATGAAGGAAATGAAAGAAGACTTTAAAAAATGGAAAGATATTCCATGCTCTTGGATTGGAAGAATCAATATTGTTAAAATGGCCACACTGCCCAAGGCAATCTACAGATTTAATGCAATCTCTATCAAATTACCCAGGACATATTTCACAGAACTAGAACAAATCATAATAAAATTCATATGGAACCATCAAAGACCTAGATTTGCCAAAGCATTACTGAAGAGAAAGAAAGAGGCTGGAGGAATAACTCTCCCAGACTTCAGACAATACTATAGAGCTACAGTCATCAAGACAGCATGGTATTGGTACCAAAACAGACATATAGACCAATGGAACAGAATAGAGAGCCCAGAAATGAACCCACAAACTTTTGGTCAACTCATCTTCGACAAAGGAGGCAAGAATATACAATGGAATGAAGACAGTCTCTTCAGCAAACGGTGTTGGGAAAACTGGACAGCAGCATGTAAAACAATGAAGCTAGAACACTCCTTTACACCATATACAAAAATCAACTCAAAATGGATTAAAGACTTAAACATAAGACAAGATACAATAAACCTCCTAGAGGAAAACATAGGCAAAACATTATCTGACATACATCTCAAAAATTTTCTCCTAGAAGAAATAAAAGCAAGAATAAACAAATGGGACCTAGTGAAACTTACAATCTTCTGTAGAGCAAAGGAAACCAGAAGTAAAACAGGAAGAAAACCTACGGAATGGGAGAAAATTTTTGCAAGTGAAACTGACAAAGGCTTGATCTCCAGAATATATAAGCAGCTCATACAACTCAATAAGAAAAAAATAAACAACCCAATCCAAAAATGGGCAGAAGTCCAAAACAAGCAATTCTCCAAGGAAGACATACAAATGATCAAAAAGCACATGATAAAATGCTCAATATCACTAATTATCAGAGAAATGCAAATCAAAACTACAATGAGGTATCACCTCACACCAGTCAGAATGGCCGTCATTCAAAAATCCACAAATGACAAATGCTGGAGAGGCTGTGGAGAAAGGGGAACCCTCCTACACTGCTGGTGGGAATGCAGTTTGGTGCAGCCACTATGGAAAACAGTGTGGAGATTCCTCAAAAGACTAGGAATAGACTTACCCTATGACCCAGGAATCCCACTCCTGGGCTTGTATCCAGAAGGAAATCTACTTCAGGATGACACCTGCACCCCAATGTTCATAGCAGCACTATTTACAATAGCCAAAACATGGAAACAGCCTAAATCTCCATCAACAGGTGCCTGGATAAAGAAAAGGTGGTATATTTATACAAGGGAATACTACGCAGCCATAAAAGCCGGCAACATAATGCCATTTGCAGCAACATGTATGCTCCTGGAGAATGTCATTCTAAGTGAAGTAAGCCAGAAAGACAAAAAAAAAAATACCATATGAGATCGCTCATATGTGGAATCTAAGAATCAAAACAAAAACAAACAAACAAAAACAAAGCATAAATAAAGGACAGAAATAGACTCACAGACAGAGAATACAGGCTTGTGGTTACCAGGTGGGTGGAGGGTGGGAAGGGATAGCCTGGGATTTCAAAATTGTAGAATAGATAAACAAGATTACAGTGTATAGCACAGGGAAATATACACAAAATTTTATGATAACTCACAGAGAAAAAAATGTGACGATTACTGTGTATATGTCCATGAATGACTGAAAAATTGTGCTGAACACTGGAATTTGACACAACATTTTAAAATGATTATAAATCAATAAAAAAAATTTTAAAAAAAGAAAGTCCCTGCAACATTAGCCTAACTGCACCAAATATTCTACACATGTCCTATTCTGGGAAATATATGTGCGTGAAAAATTTCCTTTATCTGAATTATTGGGAAGACATAGGATTTGTGTTTGGGAAACAAATTTATCTTCTTGTTTTGAGGGGCTTTTGCCCAGACTATCATTTATAATGCAAACTTGACTTAACTAAGAACTGTCTCAAGGAAGCATACTAAGAAAGATAAGCAGAGTGCTGTTAGAAAGACTCTACAAATATTATTTTAGCTGCACAAAATCTTATTTACATGTTACTTTCTAGGAAATAAATACATGTGTACAATTTCCTCCATCTGCATTTTTGGGAACATACAGATTTTTGTATTTGGGAAAAAAGCATATCTTCATGAACTGAGAGGCCTTCTCTCAAACTAACCTTTAGAATGAAAACTTTACTCTACTATAAATGGTCTCTAGAATGCATAATAAGGGAGTTGAAAAGAGAGTTGTTAGAAATTCTCTTCCACATTAGTCTAGCTTCACCTAATCTTCTACACCTGTTTCATTATTTAAAATGAATATGATGGTAAAACTTCCTTCATGTACATTGTTGGGAACACACAGTGTTCTTTTAAGAAACAAGCTTATCTCCATGTTCTGAGAGGCCTTTGCTCAAACTAGCCTTTATAACACAAACTTTGTTTTACTAGAAACTGTCCCTATAATGCATACCAAGGAAGTTAAAAAAGGAGTTGTTAGTCTCTTTAACATTAGTCTAGCAGTACCTAATCTTCTATACCTGTTCCATTCTGGGAAATAAATGTGTATGTAAAACTTCCTTCATTTTCATTGTTGGAAACACAAAGTATTTGTGTTTTGGAAAAAAGCCTATCCATATTTTCTGAGAGAGCTTCACTCAAACTAGCATTTAGAATGCAAACTTGGCTTCACTAAGAACTGTCTTAGGGAAGCATACTAAAATAGGTTAAAAAAATTGGTGTTACAAAGTCTCTACAACCATTAGCCCAGCTGTACCAAAACTTCTACACATGTTCCATTCTGGGAAATATATATGTGTGTAAAATTACCTTCATCTGCATTGTTGAGGGCACATAGTTTTTGTGTTTGGGAAAAAAGCCTACCTTCATGTACTAAGAGGCCTTAGCTCAAACTAGTCTTTAGAGTGCAAACTTTGCTTTACTAGAAACTCTCTCTAGAATGCATACTAAATAAGTTGAAAATAGTGGTGTTAGAAAGTCCCTAAAAGTTTAGTCTACCTGCAACAAAGCTTCTCCACATGTTCCACACTGGGAAATGAAAGAGTGTGCAAAATTCCTTAATCTACATTGTTGGGCACACATAACTCTTCTGTTTAGGAAACAAGACTATTTTCATCTACCTTGATTACTTTACCTAACTAAATTTAGGATGCAAACTATTATTAAATAGAAATTGTCTCTAGGAAGCATACTAAGAAAGGTGAAAATAGTGTTGTTAGAAAATATCTTCAAAATTAGCCTAGCTGCACAAAATCTTCTAATCTTCCATTCTAGGGAATAAATATAAGTGTAAAACTTCCTTCATGTGCATTGTTGAGACCACATAGTTTTTGTGTTTGGGAAACAAGCCTATCTTCATGTTATAAGTGATGTTTTCTCAAACAAGACTATAGAATACAAAGGTGGCTTAACTAAGAACTGTCTCTATGGAGCATACCAAGAAAGGTGGAAAAAGTCTTGTTATAAAGTCTCTTCAACATTAGCCTAGTTGCACCAAATTTTTTTACACATGTTCCATTCTGGGAAATGAATATGTGTGTAAAACTTTACTTATCTGCATTATTGGGAAAACATAGTTATTTAGTTTGGGAAAAACATTATCTTCATATTCTGATAAACTTTCTCTCAAACTAGCCTTTAGAATGCAAACTTCACTTTACTAGAACCTCTTTCTAAGACGTATCTACGAAAGGTGAAAAGAATGTTGTTACAAATACCCTTCAACATTATTCTAACTGCAGCAAATCTTCTACATTTCTCCCATTGTATGAAATGAATATGTGTGTGTGTAAGTTATTTCTGCATTATTTTAAATATGTAGTATTTGTGTTTGGGAAACAAGGCTATCTTCATTTTCTGAGAGGTCTTAACTCAAACTAATCTTTAGAATGCAAACTGGCTTTATGAGGAACTGTCTCTAGGAAACATGCTAAAAATGATGAAAAGAGTTGTGATAGAAAGTTTCCACCACATTATCCTAGCTGTATCAAATCTATACATGTTCCATTCTGGAAAATGAAGGTGTGTGTAAAATTTCCTTCATCTGGGTTGTTTGAATACATAAAATTTGTGTCTGGGAAACAAGAATATTTTCATATTGTGAGAGGCCTTCATTCAAACTAGCCTATAGAATTCAAACTTGACTTAACTAGGAATTGTCTCTTGGAATTATAAAAAGAAATGTGGAAAAAGTTTTGTCAAAAATTCTCTTCAACGTTATCTTAGGTGCATCAAATCTTGTACACATGTTCCATTCTGGGAAATGAATATTTGTGTAAAACTTTTTTCATCTGCGTTTTTGGGAGCACATAGTTATTTTGTTTGGTAAACAAGGATATCTTTATATTTGGAGAGGCCTTTGCTAAAACTAGCCTTTAGAAAATAGACTTCACTTTACTAGAACCTCTCTCTAAGAAGCATTCTATTAAAGGTGAAAAGAATGTTGTTAGAAAGTATCTTCAACTTTAGCCTAGCTGCAGCAAATCTACACCTGTTCCACTCTGGGAAAATAATATATGTGTAAAATTTTCTACATTTGCAATGTTGGGGAAACGTAGTTTCTGTGTTTGGGAAACAAGCCTGTCTTCATGTTCTGAGAGTCATTCATTCAAACTAGCTGTAAGAATGAAACCTTCACATTACTAGACACTGTCTTTAGGAAGTATACTAAGAAAGGTGGAAAACATGTTGTTAGAATGTCTCTCCAACATTAGCCTAGCTGCATCAAATCTTCTATATATGTTTCATTCTTGGAAATAAAATTGTATGTAAAACATCCTTCATTTCCATTTTTGGGAGAACATATTACTTGTGTTTGAGAAACAAGCCTATTTTCATATTTTGATAGGCCTTCCATTAAACTATCCTTTAGAATGCAAACTTGGCTTAACTAGGAACTTTCTGTAGGAAGCATATGGAAAAGGTGAAAAGAGTGATGTTGCAAAGTCTCTACAGCATTATTGTAGCTGCACCTGATCATCTACACCAGTTCCATTCTTGGAAATAAATTTGTGTGCAAAATATCCCTCATCTGAATTTTTTGGAACACATATCATTTGTGTTTGGGAAACAAGCCTATTTCATGTTTTGATAGTCATTCACTCAAACTAGTCTTTAGAATACAAACTTGGATTAACCAGGTACTATCTGTAGGACTCATACTAAGAAAGTTGAAAACTGTGATGTTAGAAAGTCTCTACATTAAACAAGCTTCACTAAAGCTTCTGCACATGTTCCATTCTGGGAAATGAATGTGTGTGTAAATCGTCTTTCATCTGCACTGTTGGGAACACATATTTATTGTGTTTGAGAAAAAAGGTGTCTTCATATTCTGAGAGGACTTTTCCCATAGTAGCCTTTAGAACACAAACTTAGCTTTACTAGAACCTCTTTCTAAGAAGCATACTATGAAAGGTGAAAAGAATGTTGTTAGAAAGCCTCTGCAACATTAGCCAAGCTGCAGCAAATCTTCTACATCTGTTCCACTCTAGGAAATGAATATGTGTGTAAAACTTCCTTCATCTGCATTGTTGGGAACACATAGCATTTTGTTTGTGAAACAAACCTATCTTTATGTTCTGAGAGGCCATCACTAAAACTAGACTATAGAATGCAAACTTGGCTTAATGAGGAACTATTTATAGAAAGTATACCAGAAAGGCTGTAAAAGTGTTGTTAGAAAGTCACTTCAACATCAGCCTATCCCCACCAAATCTTCTAAATGTTCCATGATGAGAAGTGAATGTGTGTGCAAAAGTTCCTTCAACTATATTGCTGGGAAAACATAGTATATGCATCTGGGAAACAAGTATATCTTCATTTTCTGATAGGCCTACAATCAAACTAGACTTTAGAATGCAAACTTGGTTTAACTATAAACTGTCTCTAGGAAGGAAACTGAGAAAGGTGAAAAAAGTGATGTTAGAAATTCTCTTCAATATTAGCCTAGCTGAACCAAATCTTAGAAATATGTACCATTCTGTGAAATGAATGTATGTGTAAAGATTCCTTGATCTTCATTGTTGGGAACATATAGATTTTGTTTTTGGGAAACAGGTCTATCTCCATGTTCTGAGAGGCCTTCACTCAAACAAGCTTTAGAATGCAAATTTCACTTAACTAGAAACTGTCTAGAGTGCATAACAAGGAAGTTGAAAAGAGAGCTATTAGGAAGTCTCCTTAATATTAATCTAGCTTTACCTAATCTTCTACACCTTTTCCAAAATTGGATATGAATTTATGTGTAAAACGTCCTTCATCTGCATTGTTGGGAGAACATAGTATTTGTGTTTGGGAATCAAGCCTATCTTCATGTTCTAAGAGGCCTTTGATCAAACTAGCCATTAGATTGCAAACTTGGTTTAACTAAGAACTCTCTCAAGGAAGCATACTAGGAAAGGTAAAAAGAGTGGTGTTAGAATGTCTCTATAAATATTACCCTAGCTGCACCCAGTCTTCCCCACACATTCTATTCTGGGAAATTCATATGTGTGTTAAACTTCTGTCATCTGCTTTTTTGGGAAAGCATTGATTTTGTGTTTGGGACACAAGCCTATTTTCCAATTCTGAGAGACCTTCCATCAAACTAGCTTTAGAAATGAAACTTTACTAGAAACTCTCTCTAGAAAACATACCAAGGAAGTTGAGAAGAGAGTTGTTAGAAAGTCTCTTCAACATTAGCCTAGCTGCACCTAATCTTCTACAGCTGTTTCATTCTTTAAAATGCATGTTTGTAAAATTTCCTTCATGTACATTGATGGGCACGTGTAGCTTTTGTGTTTGGGAAACAAGCTTTTCTACATGTTCTGAGAGGGTTTCACTCAAAAAAAAAAAAAACTAGCCTTTAGAAAACAAACTTGGCTTTACTGAGAACTGTCTGTAGGAAGCATAATAAGAAAGGTGTAAAGAGTGATGTTAGAAAGCCTCTACAATATTAGAATAGACGCACCAAAGCTTCTACACGTGTTCCATTCTGGGAAATGAATGTGTGTGTAAAATGTCCTTCATCTGCATTGCTGGGAACACATAGTTTTTGTGTTTGAGAAACAAGCCTTTCTTTATGTTCTGAGAGGCCTTCACTCAAACTAGTCTTTAGAACTCAAACGTGGCTTAACTAGTTACTATCTCTAGGTAGCATAATAAGAATATGAAAATGTGGTGTTAGAAGGTCTCTTCAATATTTACCTAGCTCCACCAAGTATTCTACACATATTCCATTCTAGAGATGACATTGTGTGTTCAACTTCCTTCATCTGCATTGTTGGGAACACATAGTTTTTGTGTTTTGGAAAATGACTATCTTCATGTACTGTGAAGCCTTTCTTAAACTATACTATAAAAGGCCAACTTGGCTTAACTAGGAAGTGTCTCTTGGGAGCATACTAAGAAAAGTAAAAAAAAAAAGTTAGAAAGTCTTTTCAACATTAGACTAGCTGTACCAAATCTTCTACACCTATCACATTCTAGGAAATGAATATGTTTGTAAAACTTCCTACATCTGCATTGCTGGGAACACATGCTATATGCATTTAGGAAACAAACCTATCTTCATGTTGAAAGACCTTTGCTCAAACTAACATTTAGAATGCAAACTTTGCTTTACTAGAAACTGTCTCTAGAATGCATACTAAGGAATTTAAGAAGAGAGTTGTTAGAAATTCTCTTCAACATTAGCCTAGCTTCACCTAAGCTTCTACATCTGTTTCATTCTTTTTCTTTCTTTTTTTCTGTTTTAGTAGCTATAATGATTACACTTTGACTACACATACACTTTATATTGCATATAAATACATATATACAGTATACTGCACTTTTTAAAGTTTACTTATATGTACTGATTATCATTTCTGAGAACAGATTAGATATTTACCTTTTTAAATTTACATAGTTATCAAAGGAATAAAGCCAATAACAAAATATGAATCAACAGAATGTGGTAATCCAATCATAAAGACATTCAAATGTGCTTATACATATTTAAGAAATCAGTTATCCTAGTTATAAATAATAAGTAGCTCATTTGTATCCTTATTATTTTTTTAGATTCCTCATATAAATGATGTCATATGGAAATTTTCTCTCTCTTTCCTGCCCGTTGCACTTAGAATGATGATCTTCAGGTCCATCCATATTGCTGCTAATGGCATTATTTTATTATTTTTTATGTTTGTGTAGAGTTCCATTTTTTATATGTACCACATCTTCTTTATCCAGTCATATGTTGTTGGACATTTGGGTTGTTTCCATGTCTTGGCTATTGTTAATAATGTTGCTATGAACATTGGGGTTCATGTGCCTTTTGATTTTTAGTTTTCTCCAGATATATGCCAAGGAGTGGGAATGCTGGATCATATGGTAAGTCTATTTTCAGTTTTTTAAGGAACCTCCATACTGTCTTCCATAGTGGCTGCACAATTCTACATTCCCGTCAACAGTTGAGGAGTGTTCACTTTTCCACACATCGTCTCCAGCATCTATCATTTATAGACATTTCAATGATAGCCTTTCTGGCTGGCGTGAGGTGATATCTCATTATTACATAGTTTTTATCTGCATTTCTCTGACAGTTAGTGATGCTGAGCATTCCTTTTCATGTGCCTATTGACCATTTGTATGTCTTCATTGGATAATTGCTTGTTTAGGTCTTTTACCCATTTTAGGATTGCATTGCTCATTTCTTTGACATTAAGGTATATGTGTTTTTTGTATATTTTGGAAATTATTTCCTTGTCAGTTGCATCATTTGCAAATATTTTCTCCCACTCTGTGGGTTGTCTTTTCATTTTATTTATGGTATCCTTAGCTGTGCAAAAGCTTTTAAGTTTAATTAGATCCCATTTGTTGAATTCTGTTTTTATTTCCATTACTCCAGGAGCTGGTTCAAAAAATATATTGCTGTAATATATGTCCACAAGTGTTCTGCTTATGTTTTCCTCTAGGAGTTATATAGTATCTGGTCTTACATTTAGGTCTTTAATACATTTTGAGTTTATTTTTGTACATGGTGTTAAAGAGTGTTATAATTTCAGTCTTTTACAGGTAGCTGTCCAGTTTTTCCAGCACCATTTATTGAAAAGACTGTATTTTCTCCATTCCATATTCTTGCCTCCTTTGTCATAGGTTAATTGACCACACATGTGTGGGTTTATTCCTGGACTTTCTATCCTGTTCCATTTATCTCTGTGTCTGTTTTTGTGCTGGTACTATATTGTTTTGACTACTGTAGCTTTGTAGTATAGTCTGAAGTCAGGGAGGATGATTCCCCCACCTGTTTTTCTTTTTCAAGATTGTTTTGGCTATTCGGGATCTTTTGTGTTTTCATACAAATTTCAACATTTTTTCCAGCTCTGTGAAGAATGTCATTGGTAATTTGATAGGGACTGCATTGAATCTATAAATTGCCTTAGGCAGCATGGCCATTTTAACAATATTGATTGTTCCAACCCAAGAACATGGTATATCTTTCTATTTGTTTATGTTGTCTTCAATTTCCTTCAACACTGTCATAATTTTCAGCATACAGGTCTTTTGCCTACTTGGGTAGGTTTATTCCTAGGTATTTTATTCTTTTTGGCATGATAGTAAATGGTATCATTTCCTTAATTTCCCTTTTTGCTCCTTCATTGTTAGTGCATAGAAATGCAACTGATTTCTGTACATTAATTTTGCATCCTGCAACTTTACCATATTCATTATGAATTCTAGTAATTTTCTTGTCATATATTTAGGATATTTTATGTATAGTATCATGCCATCTGCAAACAGTGACAGTTTTACTTCTTCATTTCCAATTTGGATTCCTTTTATTTATTTTTCTTCTCTGATTGCTATGGTGAAGACTTCCAAAACTATGCTGAATAAAAGTGGTGAGACTGGGCATCCTTGTCTTTTTCCTGATCTTAAAGGAAATGCTTTCAGCTTTACCCCGTTAAGTATGATGTTAGCTGTGGGTTTGTCATATATGACCTTTATTATGATGTGGTATGTTTGATCTATGCCCACTTTCTAAAGAGTTTTGATCATAAATGGATGTCGAATTTTATCAAAACTTTTTTCTACATCTATTGAAATCATCATATGTTTTTTATTCTTTGATTTCTTAATGTGGTGTATCACATTGATTAATTTGCATATATTGAAAAATCCCTGCATCCCTGGGATAAATCCCACTTGATAATGTTTTATGATCCTTTTACTGCATTGTTGGAATCATTTTACTAGTATTTTCTTGAGGATTTTTTGCATTTATATTCATGTGATATTGGCCTGTAATTTTCTGTTTTATGCTGATATCTGTGTCTGGTTTTGGTTTCAGGGTGATGAGGGACTCATAGAGTGAATTTGGAAGTGCTCCTTCCGCTGCAATTTTTTGGACTAGTTCCAGAATCATAGGTGTTAACTCTTCACTAAATGTTTGGTAAAATTCACCTGTGAAACCATCTGGTCCTGGACTTTTGTTTGTTGGGAGGTTTTTAGTTACTGATTCAATTTCAGTACTGGTAATCAGTCTATTCATATTGTCTATTTCTTTCTGGTTTAGTCTTGGCAAGTTGTACCTTTGTAAGAAATTGTCCATTTCTTCTGCATTGTCTTTTTGCTGGTGTATTGTTGCTCATAGTATCCTCTTATGAGCCCTTGTATTTCTGTGGTGTCAGTTGTAAATTCTTTTTCATTTCTGATTTTATTAATTTGGGCCCTCCCCCCCCCTTTTTTTTTTGATGAGTCTGACTAAAGGCTTATAAATTTTGTTAATTCTTTCAAAGAACCAGCTTTTATTTTCATTAATCTTTTCTATTATTTGTTTCGTCTCTATTTCATTTATTTCTGTTATGCTCTTTATGATTTCTTTTCTTCTACTAACTTTGGGGGTTTGTTTGCCCTTCTTTCTCTTTCTCCTTTATGTGTAAGGTTAGGTTGTTTGCTTGAGATATTTCTTGTTTCCTGAGATAGGCTTGTATCACTATAAACTTCCTTCTGAGAACTGCTTTTGCTACATCCCAGAGGTTTTAGATTACTGTGTTTTCATTTTCATTTGTCTTAAAGTATTTTGGGATTTATTCTCTGATTTCTTCCATGATCCATTGGTTGCTTAGTAGCATATTGTTTAGCCTTCAGTGTTTGCAGCTTTTACATTTTTTTTCTTGTAGTTGATTTCTAACCTTATAGCATTGTGGTTTGAAAAGAAGCTTGGTACATTTTCAATTTTCTTAAATTTGCTGACACTAGCTTTGTTAGCAAGCATGTGATCAATTCTGGAGAATGTTTCATGTGCATCTGAGAAGAATGTGTATTCTGTTATTTTCAGATGGAGTGCTCTATAGATATCAATTAGGTCCATCTGGTCTAATGTGTTATTTAGGGTCTGTATTTCCATATTGATTTTCTGTCTGTATGATTTCCCCTTTGATGTAAGTGGGTTGTTAATGTCCCCAACTACTATTATGTTACCGTTGATTTCTCCTTTTATATCTGTAACAATTGTCTTCTATATTGAGGTGCTCCTATATTGTATGCATATATATATTTTCAATTGTTATATTCTCTTCTTGAATTGATCCCTTAAGCATTACATATTGCCCTACTTTGTCTCTTGTAACAGTCTTTATTTTAAAATCTATTTTGTTTGATATAAGTATTGCTACTCCAGATTTCTTTTTTTTTTTTTTTTGAACCAGTAATCTTTTATTTGCCAACATCACAATTCCTATGGTTTGTTATCTGACTCACACTGGGACTGTTTTAATCTTAATTATGCATATTCTACTGTGTTGCTATGATTTAGCCAAACACGCTTTTGTTTTATACTTTTATTTTAAATAAGTGTATACTCTGGCGACCCAAACAAGAAAAACCCAAGCATTTCTCCTCTCTGAAACCTTTGGATTTGCATATTTTACACTTTTTTGGTTTTCTAGCTAATTCTTAGTTTCCTCTCAAACTGGAGACTTTAGATTCATGGTGACTTTTGTGGTTGGATTCTTGACTTTTCACAGTGCCAAATCCAGGAGTTTTTCTCCTCCTTCCTTTGGTCCCCTCTCCCTCCCTTCCTTCCTTCCATAGCTTTATTGAAGTCTAATTTACATACCTCAAACTTCACTTGTTTTATAGGCACAAGACAATGATTTTAAGTAAATTTTCAGTGTCCTGCAACTCTTGCCACAATCTAATATTAAAACATTTCCATCACCCTAAGAAGGAACAGCAGGCCCAAGTGCAGTCCCTCCCCGTTTTCCACTCCTGGTCTCAGGCAAATACTAATCTACTTTTTGTCTCTATAGATTTGACTTTTCTGAAAATTTCTTATAAATGGAATCATATAATATGTGGTTTATGGTGTTTGGATTCTCTCACTTAGCATAACATTTTTGAGGTTAGTCCATGTTGTAGCATTTATCAGTACTTTGTTCCTTTTTATTTATTTTATTTTTTAACTTTTTTTTTATTGAGTTGTAGTCATTTTACTACGTTGTGTCAAATTCCAATACTTCAGCTTCCTTTTGATTTCTGTTTGCATGGAATATATTTTTCCATCCCCTTACTTTCAAACTGCATATGTCTCTAGCTCTGAAGTGGGTCTCTTGAAGACAGCATATATATGGGTCTTGTTTTTGTATCCATTCAGCCAGTCCACATCTTTGGGTTGGAACATTTAATCCATTTACATTTGAGGTAATTATTGATAGGTGTGTTCTTACTGCTATTTGTTAATTGTTTTGAGTTTGTTTTTGTAGGCCTTTTCGCTCTCTCTTTTTTTTTTTTTTTCCTTCTCTTTTCTTGTGCTTTGATGACTAGAGAAGTTCCTCTAACATTTGTTGTAACTCTGGTTTGGTGGTGCTGAATTATTTTAGCTTTTGTTTATCTTAAAACTTTTGATTTCTCCATCAAATCTGAATGACAGCCTTGCTGGATAGAGTATTCAGGGTAGTAAGGTTTTCCCTTTCAGCACTTTAAATATATCATGCTGCTCTCTTGTGGCCTGAAGATGCACAGAGCAAAGTTTTTAGCAAAGAGTTGGAGAATATAAAGATATCAGCTGATAACCTTATGGGAGTTCTCTTATATATTTGTTGCTTTTCTCTTGCTGATTTTAATATTCATTCTTTATACTTAATTTTTGTGAATTTTATTATTATGTGCCTTAGTGTATTTCTCTTTGGGTTGATCCTCTGTAGGACTTTCTGAGCTTCCTGGACTCAAGTGAGTAAACACTTCTAAGTTAGGGAAGTTTTCAGTTAGTATCTCTTCAAAAAAAATTTCAAGTTGTTTCTCTCTTCACTTTCTGTGGCCTCTATAATGCTAATATTAGTGCAATGTATATTGTCCTTGAGTTATCTTAAATTATTCTTATTTCTTTTCATTCTTTTTTTTATTTTTTTTGTTTTGCAGTAGTGATTTCCACTAATATGTCTTCTAGCTTACTAATCCATTCTTCTGCCTCATTTAGACTATTCTTGGTTCCTTCTAGTGTGTTTTTCATTTCAGTAATTTTATTCTTCAGCTATGTTTGGTTAGTCTTTGTATTCTCCAACTCTTTGCTAAAAATTTTGTTCTATGCATCTATACTCTTCTTGAGTTCCCTAGAATCTTCACCATCATCATTCTAAAGTATATTTTGGATAAATTTCCTGTCTCTTCATCACTTATTTCTTCTTCTCGGATTTTATCTTGTGCTCTTCCCTGGAAGATATTTCTTTGCCACCTCATTTTGTCTGACTTTCTCTTTGTATTTTTAGATCGATTAGTATGATTCTCAACCTTGGAAAGGTAGCCTTCTATGGGAGATGTCCTATGCATCCCAGCAGTGCATCCCTCTCTTGTCACCCAAGGGCCAGTGTTGAGCTGGCCCCAGTGTAGAATCTGGCCTGTGTTTGTGGATTTCTTCCACAGACTTTGGGATTGTTGTTTTCTTACTTCTGGTATCTGTCCCCAGGTTGATGAGGCTGGGCTAGAGGTTTATGTACGTTTCCTGACAGAAAAGCTTGGTGTTTGCCCACTGCTGGGTGAAGATTGGCCTGGAACTTTGGTGGGTAGGGTCTTGTCGAGGGGTGTTTTTGGCTCAGAAAGTGCCGATGGGTGAGGTTGTGTTCCCACCCAGTATGTTTGGCTTGAGGCTTCCAAGCCTTTAAGCCTACAGGCTGTTGGGTGGTCTGGGTTTTGGTGTTATTGATCCAATCAAGATATCAACCTCCAGGAAAGCTCATGCAGGTGAACACTCCTGGAATGTCCAACACCAGCTTTTATGTCCCCTGGGTGAGTCACAGCAGTCCCCTACATCTCCAGGAGAATTTCCAAAACAAGTAGGTGGGTCTGGCCCAGATTCCCATGCAACCACTGTCTCTGACCCTGGACCCTATGCTTGCAAGATCCCATGCAAGCTTCCAAAGGGAATTAAGCATCTGTTTTTCCCAGTCCTGAGGGTCACTTGAAGGTAAGCTGCACTAGCCATAAAAACCAGATGTCCTAGCATCACCTCCTCCCACTGCCAGAAACCTGGCTGGGGAGCCTGATGTGAGGCTCAGAACTCTCACTCCTGTGGGAGTGCCTCTGTGACTGAATTGTTCTTCAGCTTGTGAGTCATCCACCAAGGGGGGATGAGGCTTGAAAATATTGTGAGTGTGACACTCCTACCTTCCTGCTGTGGTTCCCTCTCTACGTTTCCAGTTGAAGAAGGTCTTTTTTGATAAGCTTCAGCCTTTTCTCTTGATGGCTGTTCAGCAGACGGCTGTGGTTTCATTGTAGTTGAGAGAGGAGACAATTTCTGGTTCCTACTACTTTTCCATCTTCGACAAGTTTCATTCATAAACATTAATGTGTTTGTAAAATTACATCATGTACGTTGTTAGGGACACGTAGTTTTTGTGTTTTGGAAACAAGCCTATCTCCATGTTCTGAGATGCCTGAGAACCCTTTGCTCAAATTAACCTTTATAATGCAAACTTTGCTGTACTAGAAATTGTCTTTAGACAGCATACAAAGGAACATGAAAAATGAGTTGCTAGAAAGTCTCTTCAACATTAGCTTAGCAGTACTTAATTTTCTACACCTGTTCCTTTCCTGGAAATAAATTTCCATGTAAAATTTGCTTTATCTGCATTGCTGGAAACACATACAATTTGTGTTTGGGAAACAAACTTATTTCCATGTTTGATAGGCCTTTCCTCAAACTAGTCTTTAGAATGCAAACTTGGCTTAACTGGGAATTGTGTGGAGGAAGCACACAAAGAAAGGTGAAAACAGTGATGTTAGAAAGTCTCCTCTACAATATTAGCCTAGCTGTGCAAAGCTTCTACACATGTTTCATTCTGGGATATTAATGTGTGTATAAAAGATTCTTCATTTGTATTATTGGGAACACTTAGCATTTGTGTTTAGAAAACAATCCTATCTTCAGATTCTGAGAGGCCTTGTCTCAAACTAGCCTTTATAACTCAAATGTGGCTTAACTAGAAACTGTCTCTAAGAAGCATTATAAGAACGGTGAAAATGTGGTGTTAGAAGGTCTCCAGCATTAGGCCAGATGCACCAAATCTTCTATACATATTCTATTCTGGTAGATAAATGTGTTTGTGAAACTTCTTAAATATGTGTTGTTGGGAACATATAGTTTTTGTGTTTGGGAGTAAAGTTTATCTTTATCTTTATGTACTGTGAAGTCTTTCCTAAACTAGCCTGTAGAAGGCAAACTTGGCTTAACTAGAAACTGTCTCTTGGAAGCATACTAAAAAGACTTGATAGAATGTTTTCAACATTAGTATAGCTACACCAAATATTCTACACCTGTTCCATTCTAGGAAATTAATATGTGTGTAAAATTTCCTTCATCTGCTTTGCTAGGAACACATTCTATTTCTGTTTGGGAAACAATCCAGTCTTATGGTCTGTGAGGCTTTCATTGAATTAGCCTTTAGAAACTTTCTCTAGGAAACATACTAAGAGGTGGAAAAGTGTTCTTAGAAAGTCTCTTCAACATTACCATAAAATCACCAAATATTGTACACATGTTCTATTCTGGGAAATAAATATGAGTGTACAAGTAACTTCCTCAGCATTGTTGGGAACACATAGTTTTTGTGTTTGAGAAAAAAGCTATCTTCATATTCTGAGAGGTCTTCACCCAAATTAGACTTTAGAATGCAACCTTGAATGTACTAGAACCTCTCTATAAGAAGTATCCTAAGAAAGATGAAAAGAATGTTGTTAGAAAGTCTCTTTAACATTAGCCTGGCTGCAGCAAATCTTCTACACCTGTTCCATTCTAGTAAATGAATATGTGTGTAAAATTTCCTTCATCTACATAGTTGGGAACACATAGTATTTGTGTTTGGGAAACAAGCCTATCTTCATGTTCTGGGAGGACTTCACTCAAACTAGCCTATAGAATGAAAACTGGCTTTACTAGAAACTTTCTCTAGGAGCATACCAAGAAAGGAGAAAAATTATGATTAGAAAGTCTCTTCAATATTAGCCTGGATGCACCAAATCTTCTAAATGTTCCATTCAAAGATATGAATGTGTGTGTAAAATTCCCTTCATCTGCATTGTTGGGAAAACATAGTTTGTGTGTTTGGGAAAACTTAACCTATCTTCATGTTCTGAGAGGCCTTAGCTCAAACTAGCCTTTGGAATGCACTCTAGCTTAACTAGAAACTTTCTCTAGGAAGCATACTAAGAGCTGGAAAAGTGTTATTAAAAAGGCTTTTCATTATGAGCCTATCTGCACCAAAGCTTCTACACATGTTCCATTCTGGGAAATGAATGTGTGTGTAAGATTTTCTTCTTCTGTATTGTTGGGAACACATAGCATTTGTGTTTAGGGAAATAAATTTATCTTAATGTTCTGAGAGGCCTTTATTCAAACTAGCATTTAGAACACAAACTTGGCTTAACTAAAAACTCTTTCAGGGAAGCATACTAAGAAAGGTAAGAAGAGTGGTATTAGAATGTCTCTACAAACATTACCTAGCTGCACCAATTTTCTACACATGTTCCATTCTAAGTAATGAATACATGTGTAAAATTTCCTTCATCTGCATTGTTAGGAAACATAGGTTTTGTGTTTGGGAAACAAGCCTATCTTCATATTCTGAGAGGCCTTCATTCAAAGCAGTCTTTAGAATTCAAACTTCACTTTACTAGAAACTGTCTCTAGAAAGTGTACAAAAGAAGTTGAAAACAGACTTGTTAGAATTCTCTACAACTTTGGTTTAGCTGCACCTAATTTTCTACACATGTTCTATTCTTTAAAATATATGTGTTTGTAAAATTTCCATCATGTAGATTGTGGGAAACACATAATTTTTGTGTTTGGGATACAAGCCCATCTTCATATTCTGAGGGATCTTCACTCAAGCTAGCCTTAAAATACAAATTTTGCTTTACTAGAAATAGTCCTTAGAAAGAATACTGTGGAAGTTGAAAGAGAGCTGTTAGAAAGTCTCTTCATCATTAGCCTAGCTGCACACAATCTTCCACATCTGTTTCATTCTTGGAAATGAATTTGTGTGTAAAACTGCCTTCATCTGCTTTGTTGGTAACACATACAATTTGTGTTTGGGAAACAAGCCTATCTTCATATTTTGATAGGCTTTCACTCAAACTAGACAATAGAACACAAACTTTGTCTTACTGGGAATTGATTATAGGAAGCATACTAAGAAAGGTGAAATGAGTGATGTTAGAAAGTCTTTAAAATGTTAGCCTAGCTACACCAAAGATTCTACACATGTTCCATTCTGCAAAATGAATGTATGTGTAAAACTTCCTTCAGCTGCATCATTGGGAATATATAGTTTTTGTGTGTGGGAAACAAGCCTATATTCAACTTCTGAGAGGTTTTCAATCAAACTAGTCTTTAGAATGCAAACTTGCTAAACTAGAAACTTTCCCTAGGAAGCATACTAAGAGTTGAAGAAGTGTTGTTAGAATGTCTCTTCAACATCAGCTTAGGTGCCACTAATCTTATACACGTGTTTCAATCTGGGAAGTGAATATGTGGGTAAAGCTTCCTATATCTGAGTTGTTGGGAAATTCTATTTCTTGTGTATGAGAAAGAAGCTTATCTTCATTTTCTGAGAGATCTTCACTCAAACTAGCCTATAGAATGCAAACTTGCCTTACCTAAGATCTGTCTCTGAGATGCATACCAAGAAAAGCAGAAAAAAGTATTGTTAGAAAGTCTCTTCAAAATTAGCCTAGCTGCACAAAAAGTTCTAATTGTTATATTCATGAAAATGAATGTGTGTGTAAAATTTCCTTCATTTGCATTGTTGGGAAAACATTGTTTGGGAAAAAAAAACTATCTTCATATACTCTTATGCCTTTACTAAATGAGATTAAGAACACAAACTTGGCTTAATTTGGAACTGTCTTTAGGAAGGACAATGAGAAAAGTAAAAAGAGAGGTGTAAGATAGTCTCTACAACATTAGCCTAGCTTCAACAAATCTTCTATAAATATTTTATTCTTGGAAATGAATATGTATGTAAAATTTCCTTCATCTGTACTGTTGGGAATACATAGATTTTATGTTTGTGAAAAAAAACCTATCTTCATGTTCTGAGAGGCTTTCATTCAAACTAGCCTTTAGAACACAAACTTGGCTTAACTAAGAACATTCTCAGGGAAGCATACTAAGTAACATAAAAAAAAAGAAAGTGGTGTTAGAAAGTCTCTACAACATTAGCCTAGCTGCACCAAAGCTTCTACACATATTCCCTTCTGGGAAATGCATATGTGTATAAAATTACCTTTATCTCCCTTGCTGGGAACGCAGAGATTTTGTGTTTGGGAAACAAATCTATTATTATGTTCTGAGAGGCCTTCTCTCAAACTAGATTTTAGAGCACAAACTTAGCTTATCTAAGAGTCTCACAGGGAGGCATACAGAAAAGGTAAAAAGAGTCGTGTTAGAAAGTCTCTACAAACACTAATACAGCTGAACCACAGCATCTACACATATTCCATTCAGGGAAATGAATGTTTATGTAAAATTTCCTTTTTCAGCATTGTTGGGAAAACATTGTGTTTTTGGCAAAGAAGCCTAACTTCATATACTGTAATGTCTTCAATAACCTAGATTTAGAATACAAACTTGGCCTTACTGGGAACTGTCTGTAGGAAGCGTACTAAGAAATGTAGAAAGAGTGATGTTAGAAAGTTTCCACAAGATTAGCATAGTAGCAGCAAAGCTCCTACATATGTTTCATTCTGCAAAATGAATGGGTGGGTAAAACAGCCTTCATCTGCATCGCTGGGAACACATAGTTTTTGTGTTTGGGAAACAAGACTATCTTCATCTTCTGAGAGGCTTTCACTCAAACTAGTCATTAGAATGCAAATTGCTTAACCAGAAACTTTCTTTAGGAAGTACAGTAAGAGGTGGAAAAGTGTTGTTTGAAAATCTCTTCAACATTAGCCTAGGTGCACCAAATCTTGTGCACATTTTTCACTCTGGTAAATGACTATGTGTGTGAAACTTCCTTCATCTGCATTGCTCAGAAAACATAGTTCTTGTGTATGGGAAAGAAGCCTATCTTCATGTTCTGAGAGGCCTTCACTTAAACTAGCCTTTAGAAAGCAAACCTCACATTACTAGACATTGTCTCTAAGAAACATCCTAACAAAGGTGGAAAAAAGTGTTTTTTAGAAAGTCTTTAACATTAGCCTAGCTGCAAAAAATCTTCTATTTGTGTTCAATTCTGGTAAATGAATGTGTGTTGATAAAATCCTTCATTTGCATTGTTGGAAACATTTAGTTTTGTGTTTGGGATATAAGCCTATCTTTATTTCCTTTGTGACCCTTGCTCAAACTAGCCTTTAGAACACAAACTTGGATTATCTAGGAACAGATTCTAGGAAGCTTATTAAGAAAGGTGAAAAGAGTGGTGTTAGAACATCTCTAAAACTTTAGTCTAACTGCAACAAACTTTTACACATGTTTCATACTGGGAAATGATTAGTGTGTAAAATTGCATCATCTAAATTGCTGGGGATACATAGTTTTTGTGTTTGGGAAACAAGCCTATCGACATAGACCATTAACTCTTCAGCTAACAAGCTTTATAACACAAACTAGTCTTAAATAGACATTGTCTCTAGGAAGGGTAATAAGAAAGGTGAAAAGAGCATTGATAGAAAATCTTTTCTATAATAGTCTGGCTGCACCAAATCTTCTAATTCTGTTCTATTCTTGAAATGAATATGTGTGCAAAACTTCCTTTATGTGCATAGTTTTGGGTTTTTTTTTGGGGGGGTGGAAACAAGCCTATCTTCATGTTCTGAGAGGACTTTACTCAAACTAAACTTTAGAACACAAACTTTGCTTTACCAGAACCTCTCTCCAAGAAGCATATTAAGAAAGGTGAAAAGAATGTTGTTAGATATTTTCTTCAATATTAGCCTAGGTGCAGCATATCTTCTGCACCTGTTCCATTCTAGGAAATGAATATGTGTTTATACATTCTTTCATCTGCATTGTTGGTAACACATAGTTTTTATGTTTGGGAAACAAGCCTATCTTCCTGTTCTGAGAGTCCTTCATTCAAACTAGCATTTAGAACACAAAAGTAGTTTAACTAAGAACTCTCTCAGGAAAGCATACTAAGAAAGCTAAAAAGAGTGGCATCAAAAAGTCTCTACAGGACAGAGAAGATGGCGGAGTAGAAGGACGCTTGCAGGTCACCCTCTCACACAAATACACCAAGGTCCACATCTACAGACCCACTCAGCCAACCAGAGCACCTGTGGAATTCTGACATAACATCGCCCTCTACAAAATATAAAGATGCCAAAAATCTGGTAGGAGGAAAGGAAAAAAAGAAAGAACAAAAGGCAAAGCAGCGTGGGACGGGTCCCGCGGGGAGGGAGCGGCAAAGGAGGACTGGTGCTCGTTCACTGGGTCTCCCCTCTCCAACTGAGAGGCCAGTGGGAAGGAGGGGGAGCCTCTGAGGCTCGGATCTGTACAGAGCAGCCCTTGACTAACAGAACTAAGTTAAACGGGCACAGAGCGTCCCCCCGACACCCAGCCTGAGATGCGGCATGGCAGCGGCGGGTAGGGCCAGGCTGCACAAGCCGGGCGGAGGACGGGGGCGGCTGCACGGAGGCAGCCCTGGGGGAACGCAAGGGGCTGTGTGCCGTGGCTGTGGGTGCACAGGGCAGAACAACCTGGGCCCTCCAAAAAACAGCAAGGTTGATGTGCTCTCGGGGGGAACTGTACACACCCCCATCTCTGAAAACCCGCGGAAACTTTTCTGGGGAAGAGAGGCGGGGCTTAGGCACAGCCGCCATATCCTCCGGCGCTTAGCACCCAGGCGGGGGCGGGGGCGAAACCTGCATCCACACCAAAGGGCTTAACAGACTCAAAGGCCAGACTGAGACTGGCCTGCAGCCCAGGGCAGATAGGATCCTTCCGTCCTCGTCCCTAAGAGAACTTTCTCCACAAAGACAAACAAGGAGCAGGGTTTTGGCTGGGAGCAGGGACAAGGCTGTCCCTCGGTCTTCCCCGAGCCCACCTGCAGAGCGCCGACCAGGGCGGAGCAGGCAGCCTCACAGAGAGCAGAACTACCGGCGGTGCAGGTAGAGGGAGAGCGGCCCCCCACTTTTCAGGCAGGAACACAGCCCCTGACCGAGGTGCTGGGAGGGGGCACGACCCGCCCTCATAACCAGCCAGTCTGCAACATCTGACTGAGGCATCCGGAGGGGAAGCGACACGCCCACCCACAGCAGAGGAGAGCTGCACCTGACCCAGTGTTAGGAGGAGGCGCTATCTGCATGCCTACAGGTGCTGGGAGCAGCACAGAAGAGGGCGCCAAAGGAGGGCCTCTAAAAACAGCAAGCTGAGCTACCAAAACATGACAAAGACAGAAAGATTTCACATTGAAAGCACAAAGACTCCAGGAGAAAACCAACAAACCCACCCCCCTATTTTTTTTTTTAAATCTGTTTTTACCTGTTCTATTTTCTATTACTCTCTTAATTTTTACTTCTTAATTCATTTCTATTTCTCTTGGGTTTTGATGCCCTGTTATTGATTACACACAGCTTTCAAATACATCTATTCATCTCCCCCCCTTTTTTTGTAAAGGTTTTAAAAGAACATCTCAACCCGATTAATACTCTGCTTCAACTTGCTCTTCTGTTATTTATTATACACTGTTTCCAAGCCCTCTTTCTCCCTTCTTATAAAATTCTTTCTCTCTCTCTTATTTTTTTTCCTTTTATTCCTAAGTTGTATTCCTAAATAGGTATTAGATAATTAAAATTTTTAAGGACCAAAATAAACAACTGATACTCCATACACCACAGGGCCAGAGAGGTATGACCAAGATGAAGAAGCAGAAAAACCATTCCCAATTAAAAGAACAAGAGAAATCACCTGAAAGAAAGATCAATGAAATAGACATCGATAGCCTACTAGATCAAGATTTCAAAAAAGGAGTGATCGAATTGCTGAAGGAATTAAAAGAGATAGTGTTTAGAGATATAAAATATGTCAAAAATGAAATTGAAGCTATAAAGAAGAGCCAAGTAGAATGGGTAAACTCATTGACAGAGATGAGGAATGATCTAATAGCAGTGCAAAGCCAACTAGATAATGCAGAGGAACGAATTAGTGATCTAGAAGACAGGGCAATAGAAAGCACCCATTCAGAAGAACTACAAGATAAGCAAATAATAAATAATGAAAATAGCATAAGGGACCTATGGGATAACATAAAGCATCCCAATCTTCGCATAATAGGGGTCCGAGAAGGAGAAGAAAGATCAAAGGGGATTGAAAAGATTTTTGAAGAAATCATGACTGAAAACTTCCCAAACTTAAAGAAGGAATCAGATATCCAAGTACAGGAAGCTCAGAGGGTCCCAAACAGGAAGAACCCAAATACACCCACATCAAGACATATCATAATCAAGATGGCCAGAGTCAAGGATAAAGAAATGATTCAAAA
The DNA here is from genome assembly GCF_009834535.1 of Camelus ferus. Taxonomy (NCBI): domain Eukaryota; kingdom Metazoa; phylum Chordata; class Mammalia; order Artiodactyla; family Camelidae; genus Camelus; species Camelus ferus. Next base: position 3,100,798 of record NC_045732.1, read on the forward strand.
GGCAGCAAGAGAAAAGAAAAGAGTAAGTTACAAGGTAACCCCCATAAGGCTCTCAGCTGATTTCTCTACACAAACACTACAGGCCAGAAGGGAGTGGCAAGATATATTCAAAGCCCTGAATGAAAAAAAGATGCAGCTTAGGATCCTTTATCCAGCAAGGCTATCCTTTAGGATAGAAGGAGAAATAAACAGTTTCACAGACCAAAAAAAGTTGCAGCAGTTTAGCAACACTAAACCCATGCTAAAAGAAATATTGAAAGGGCTATTCTAAATAGAAAAGCAGCAGGATGCTACAGAAATGAGAATCTCACAACTGGAAAGGTGATAACTCATGAATTACAAATAAAGTAAACATGAAATTATAAAAGAAGACATACAAATCACTGAGAGTGGGAGAGGGAGGCAGGGAAATATAGTATATCTTTTTCTTTCTTTTTTAAATTTTTCTAACAGTAGGATGGGTTTGAGATCATGTTACTATCAGTTTAATAAAAACAGTTATAGTAATGGGTTAATAGATATACAAAAAAGGGTAACCAGAAGCTAAAAATTTACAAAGGAGTCACAAAAATTAAAAATCCATGAAAATAGAAAGGAAAATAACCAAACCACAAAAGGAAGAAGAAAGGAACAAAGAGGATATACCAATTCAACTGCAAAGATAAGTTCAAAATGGCAATAAACACACATCTATCATTAATTACTGTAAATGTTAATGGACTAACTGCTCCAGTCAAAAGACATAGAGTGGCAGACTGCATAATAAAGGAAGATCTTTCAATATGCTGCATAAAAGAGACCCACTTTAGGGAGAAAGACACATATAGATTGAGAGTGAAAGGATGGAAAAGAATATTCCATGCAAATGGAAAAGCCAAAAAACCAGGTGTTGCAGTACTGATTTCAGTATAAATAGACTTTAAAACGAAGGCCATAAGGAAAGATAAAGAAGGACATTTTATAATGATTAAAGGAGTGATACAAGATGAGGATATTACACTCTTTAATATATATGCACCCAATATAGGAGCACCTAAGTACATACAAGAATTACTAACAGAGATAAAGGGGGCTATTGATGAGAATACAATCATAGTTGGAGATTTTAACACTGCATTAACATACCTAGAGAGATCTTACAGACAGAAAATAAACAAGGCAACAGAGAAATTAAATACTACAATAGAAATACTAGATTTGGTGGATACTTTCAGACCATTACACCCCCAAAAAATAGGATATACCTTCTTTTCAAGTGCACATGGAACATTTTCCAGAATCGATCATGTACTTGGGCACAAAAGAAACCTCAACAATTTTAAGAAGATTGAAATTATCTCAAGCATCTTTACTGACCACAATGCCATGAAACTGGAAATCAACAACAGAGAAACAAAGGAGAAAAAAAGGAAAGCATGGAGATTAAACAATATGTTATTGAAAAATATATGGGCCAATGAGGAAATCAAAGCTGAAATTAAAAAATACCTTGAGACAAATGATAGTGAAACAAAATTACTCAAAACCTATGGAATACAGCAAAGGCAGTGCTAAGAGGGAAGTTTACAGCGATACAGGCCTTCCTCAACAAAGAAGAACAATCTCAATTAAACAATTTAACCCACCACCTGAATGAATTAGAAAAAGAAGAACAAAAAGCCCCAAAAAGCAGCAGAAGGAAGGAAATAATAAAGATTAGAGGGGAATTAAATTCAATAGAGATTAACAAGACCGTAGATAAAATCAACCAAACCAAAAGGTGGTTTTTTGAAAAAGTAAATAAAATCGATAAACTTCTGGCCAAACTCACAAAGAAGAAAAAAGAGAGAGCACAAATTAGCAAAATAAGAAAGGAAAATGGAGAAATTACAAAAAACAAAATAGAAATACAGAATATCATATGAGAATATTATCAAAAACTATATGGAACCATACTGGATAACCTAGAGGAGATGGACAAGTTTCTGGAAAAATACTGTCCACCAAAACTGAATCAAGAAGAATCTGAACACTTGAACAATCCAATCACTAGAAAGGAAATAGAAATAGAAATTAAAAACCTCCCTACAAATAAAAGTCCAGGACCGGACGGCTTCACTGGGGAATTCTACCAAACATACAAACAAGAACTCATACCAGTCCTTTTCAAACTCTTCCAGACAATTGAAAAGCAGGGAATACTCCGAAACCCATTGTATGAAGCCACCATCACCCTGATACCAAAACCAGGCAAAGACACTACAAAAAAAGAGAATTATAGGCCAATATCACTGATGAACATAGACGCCAAAATCCTCACCAAAATTTAGCAAATACAATCCAACAACACATAAAAAAATTATACTTCATGACCAAGTGGGGTTCATCCCAGGGACACAAGGCTGGTTCAACATACACAAATCATTAAATGTAATACATCGCATCAACAAGAGAAAGGACAAAAAACACATCATCATCTCAATCGAAGAAGAAAAAGCATTTGATAAAATTCAACACCCATTTGTGATAAATATTCTCGCCAAAGTGGGCATAGAGGGAACATATCTCAACATAATAAAAGCTATATATGACAAACCTACAACCAGCATAGTACTCAATGGTGAAAAACTCAAAAGCTTCCCACTAAAACCTGGGACAAGACAAGGATGCCCAGTATCACCACTCCTTTTCAACATAGACCTGGAAGTCCTACCCACAGCAGTCAGGCAAGAGAAAGAAATAAAAGGTATCCAAATTGGAAAAGAAGAGGTAAAAGTGTCATTATATGCTGATGACATGTTACTATATATAGAAAACACTAAAAGGTCCACACAAAACCTACTAGAACTGATTGAAGAATTCAGTAATGTAGCAGGTCAAAATTAAAGTTCAAAAATCAGTTGCATTTCTTTACACTAACGATAAATCAACAAAAGATGAAAGTAAAGAAACAATCCCCTTTAAAATAGCACCCAGAGTAATAAAATATCTGGGAATAAATCTAACCAAGGAGGTGAATTAATTATACACGGAAAACTATAAACCATTGATGAAGGAAATGAAAGAAGACTTTAAAAAATGGAAAGATATTCCATGCTCTTGGATTGGAAGAATCAATATTGTTAAAATGGCCACACTGCCCAAGGCAATCTACAGATTTAATGCAATCTCTATCAAATTACCCAGGACATATTTCACAGAACTAGAACAAATCATAATAAAATTTATATGGAACCATAAAAGACCTAGAATTGCCCAAGCATTACTGAAGAGAAAGAAAGAGGCTGGAGGAATAACTCTCCCAGACTTCAGACAATACTATAGAGCTACAGTCATCAAGACAGCATGGTATTGGTACCAAAACAGACATATAGACCAATGGAACAGAATAGAGAGCCCAGAAATGAACCCACAAACTTTTGGTCAACTCATCTTCGACAAAGGAGGCAAGAATATACAATGGAATATAGACAGTCTCTTCAGCAAATGGTGTTGGGAAAACTGGACAGCAGCATGTAAAATAATGAAGTTAGAACACTCCCTTACACCATATACAAAAATCAACTCAAAATGGATTAAAGACTTAAACATCAGACAAGATACCATAAACCTCCTAGAGGAAAACTTAGGCAAAACATTATCTTACATACATCTCAAAAATTTTCTCCTAGAAGAAATAAAAGCAAAAATAAACAAATGGGACCTAGTGAAACTTACAAGCTTCTGCACAGCAAAGGAAACCATAAGTAAAACAAGAAGAAAACCTACGGAATGGGGGAAAATTTTTGCAAGTGAAACCGACAAAGGCTTGATCTCCAGAATATATAAGCAGCTTATACGACTCTAAGAAAAAAATAAACAGCCCAATCCAAAAATGGGCAGAAGACCTAAACAAGCAATTCTCCAAGGAAGACATACAAATGATCAAAAAGCACATGAAAAAATGCTCAATATCACTAATTATCAGAGAAATGCAAATCAAAACTACAATGAGGTATCACCTCACACCAGTCAGAATGGCCGTCATTCAAAAATCCACAAATGACAAATGCTGGAGTGGCTGTGGAGAAAGGGGAACCCTCCTATACTGCTGGTGGGAATGCAGTTTGGTGCAGCCACTATGGAAAACAGTGTGGAGATTCCTCAAAAGACTAGGAATAGACTTACCCTATGACCCAGGAATCCCACTCCTGGGCTTGTATCCAGAAGGAAATCTACTTCAGGATGACACCTGCACCCCAATGTTCATAGCAGCTCTATTTACAATTGCCAAAACATGGAAACAGCCTAAATGTCCATCAACAGGTGACTGGATAAAGAAGAGGTGGTATATTTATACAATGGAATACTACTCAGCCATAAAAACCGACAACATAATGCCCTTTCCAGCAACATGGATGCTCCTGGAGAATGTCATTCTAAGTGAAGTAAGCCAGAAAGACAAAAAAAATACCATATTAGATCGCTCATATGTGGAATCTAAAAAACAAAAACAGAAAGAACAAACAAAAACAAAGCATAAATACTGGACAGAAATAGACTCACAGACAGAGAATACAGTCTTGTGGTTACCAGCGTGGTGTAGCGTGGGAAGGGATAGCCTGGGATTTCAAAATTGTAGAATAGATAAACAAGATTACAGTGTATAGCACAGGGAAATATACACAAAATGTTATGATAACTCACAGAGAAAAAATGTGACAATGAGTGTGTATATGTCCATGAATGACTGAAAAATTGTGCTGAACACTGGAATTTTACACATTGTAAAATGATTATAAGTCAATTAAAATGTTAGAAAGTAAAATTAAATTAAAAAAAGAAGAAAGTCTCTACAAACATTAGCCTAGGTGCAACAAAGCTTCTACACATGTTCCATTCTGGGAAATGAATATGTGTGTAAAATTAGCTTTATCTCCTTTGTTGGGAATGCCATTTTTGTGTTTGGGAAACAAGACTATCTTCATGTTCTGAGAGACCTTCACTCAAACTAGACTTTAGAACAAAAATTTGACTTAAGAACTCTCTCAGAGAGAGATAGTATGAAAAGTAAAAAGAGTGGTGTTAGAAAGTCTCTACAAACATCAGTCTAGCTGCATCAAAGTTTCTACACATATTCCATTCAGGGAAATTAATGTTTGTGTAAAAGTTCCATTATCAGCTTTGTTGGGAAAACGTTGTGTTTTTGGCCAAAAAAAAAAAAAATTTTCATACAATGTGATGTCTTCAATAAACTAGCTTTAGAATTAAAACTTGGCCTTACTAGGAACTCTCTGTAGGAAGCATACTAAGAAATGTGAAAAGAGTGATGGGAGAAAATCTCTTCAAATTAGCATAGCTGCAGCAAAGCTTCTGCACATGTTTCATTCTGCCAAATGAATGGGTATATAAAACTTCTTTCTTCTGAATCATTAAAAACACATAATTTTGTGTTTGGGAAAGAAGACTATCTTCACCTTCTGAGATGCCTTCACTCAAACTAGTCTTTAGAATTCAAAGTTTTTTAACTAGAAACTTTCTATAGGAATCATACTAAGAGGTGGAAAAGTGTTGTTTGATAGTTTATAAAACTTTAGTCTAGCTGCAACAAAGCTTCTACACATGTTACATACTGGGAAATGAATGAGTGTGTAAAATTCCTTCATCTATATTGTTGGGGACATATACTTTTTTTCTGTTTGGGAAACAAGCTTATCTTCACATACTATGAAGCATTCACCTACTTAGCTTTAGAACTCAAACTAATCTTAAATAGAAATTGCCTCTGGGGAGGATAATAAGAAAGGTGATTAGAGCATTAATAGAAAGTATCTTCAACATTAGACTGGCTGCACTAAATCTAATCCTGTTCTATTCTTGGAAATGAATATATATGTAAAACTTCCTTCATGTGCATAACTTTTGTGTTTAGGAAACAAGCCTATCTTCATGTTTTGGGAGGCCTTCACTCAAACTAACCTTTAGAACTCATACTTGCTTAACTAGAAATTTTGTCTAGGAAGCACACTAAGAGGTGGAAAATGTTGTTAGAAAGTCTCTTCAACATTAGCCTAGGTGCACCAAATCTTGTACACATGTTCCATTCTGGGAAATTAATATGTGTGTAAAACTTCTTTCATCTTCATTTTTGGGATCACATATTTTTTATGTTTGGGAAACAAGACTATCTTAGTATTCTGAGAGGCATTCTCTCAAACTAGCCTTTAGAATGAAAATTTCATTTTACTAGAAACTATCTCTAAGAAAAAAACTAAGAAAGGTAAAAAGAATGTTATTCCAAAGTATCTTCACCATTAGCCAAGCTGCAGCAAAACTTCTACACCTATTCCACTCTAAGAAATGACTGTGTGTGCAAAAATTCCTTCATCTGCATGGTTGGGAACACATAGTTTTGTGTTTGGAAATGAAGCTTATGCTAATGTTCTGAGAGTCCTCCACTCACACTAGCCTATAGAATGCAAACTTGGCTTAGGTAGGAACTGTCTCTAAGGAGCATAACAGGAAAGATAGAAAAAGTGTTGTTAAACAGTCTCTTCAACATTAGCCTTACAGCATCAAATATTCTAAGTGTTCCATTCATGGAAATGAATGTATGTGTAAAAGTTCCTTTATCTGAATTGCTGTGAAAACATAGTTTTTGTGTTTGTGAAACAAGCCTAGCTTCATTTACTGTGATAACTGTACTAAACTAGCTTTAGAATGCAAACTTGTCTTAACTAAGAACTGTCTCTTAGAAGCATACTGAGAAAGGTGTTAAGAGTGGTGTTACAAAGTCTCTATGAACATTAGCCTAGCTGCACCAAATCTTCTATGCATGTTCCATTCCGGAAAAAGAATGGGTGTGTAAAATTCCTTTATCAGAAATTTTGCAATCATAGTTTTTGTGCTTGGGAAACAAGCTTATCTTCATGTATACTGAGGCCTTTACTAATCTAGCTTTAGTACTCAAAATTGGCCTAACTAAGAAATTTACTTAGGAAGCATATTAAGAAAGATTGAAAAAGTACTTCTAGAAATTCTCTTCAATAGTATCCTAGCTGCACAAAATCGTCCACACATATTCCATTCTGGGAAGTGAGCGTGTATGTAAAATTCCTTCATTTGCATTGTTGGAAACACATAGTTTTGGTGTTTGGAAAAAAAGCCTGCGTTTATGTTTTGAGAGGCCTTCCTTCAAACTAGCCTTTATAATGCAAATTTGGCTTAACTAAGTACTATCTCTAGGAAGCATATTAAGAAAGGTGAAAGAAGTCTCTTCAACATTAGACTAACTGCACCAGTATTCTAATCCTGTACTATTCTTGGAAATAAATGTGTGAAAAATTTTCTTCATATGTATTCTTGGGAACATAGAGTATTTGTATTTGGGAAACAAGCCAATCTTCATTTACTTAGAGTCCATAGCAAAAACTAGCATTTAGATTGCAAACTTGACTTAATAGCATTTGTCTGTATGAATCATAATAAGAAAGGTGAAAAAAGAGTTGTTTGAATCTCTCTTCAACATTAGCCTAGCTGCACCAAGTATTCTATACATGTTCTATTCTGGGAAATGAATGAATGCATATAACTTCCTTCATCTGCATTGTTGGGGACACATAGTATTTTTGTTTGGGGGAAAAAGCCTATCTTCATGTTCTGATAGGCCTTAGCTCAAACTAGCCTTAAAATGCAAACTTGGTTTAACTAGGAAATTTCTCTAAGAAGGATACTGAAAAAAATGAAAAGAGGGATGTTAAAAAGTCTCTTCAGCATTAGCCCAGATGCACCAAATCTTCTACACATATTCCATTCTGGGAAATATATGTGTGTGTAAAATTTCCTACTTTTGAAATTTTGTAAACACATAGATTTTGTGTTAGGGAAAAAAGCCTATCTTCGTGTATTCTGAGGACTTGGCTACACTAGATTTAGAACACAAAATTGGATAAACTAGGAAAGTTCTCCAGGAAGCATATTAATAAATACAAAAAAAATGTTGTTGAAAATTCTCTTCAGTATAATCCTACCTGCAGCAAATCTTCCAAACATGTTCCATTTTGGGAAATGAAATGTCAGTGTAAAACTTCCTTCATTTGCATTGTTGGGAACACATAGATTTTGTGTTTGCAAAACAAGCCTAAATTCATGTGCTGAGAGGCCTTCACTCAAACTACCATATAGAATGCAAAATTGACTTAAATAAGAACTGACTCTAGGAGTGGAGGCCAAGATGGCAGAGTAGTAGGACACACGCAGCTCACCTTCTCCCACAAATACACCAAGACTCACATCCATGGACCCACTCAGCCAACCAGAGCACCTGCGGAACTCCAACAGAACATTGTCCTCTTCAAAAGACAAAGACTCCAATAATCTGGTAGGAGAAAGGGAAAAAAGGAAGACAAAAAGGCAAAACAGTGTGGGACCAGTCCCGTGGGCAGGGAGCAGCAAAGGAGGACTGGCACTCTTTGGCTGGGTATCCCCTTCTCCAACGGGGAGGCCAGCAGCACAGAGCGGGAAGACTCCTAGGCTCGGATCTGTATGGAGCAGTACTTGACCAACAGAAATAAGTTAAATGGGCACAGAGGGTCCCTGGGACACCCAGCCAGAGACCCGTGCCAGGAGCTGGGGGCCGGGACAGGCTGCCTGAGCCAGGCGGAGAATGGGGATGGCTGCACTGAGGGAGCCCTGGGGGACTGCTGGGTGTGGCACAACGTGGATGAGTGGGTGCACAGGGCAGAACAATCTGAGCCCTCCATAAAACAGCACGGCTGTTGTGCCCTGGGGGAAGGGTGCATACCCCCATCTCTGAAAACCCATGGAAGATTTTCGGCGCGGAGAGGTGAGGCTTAGGCACAGCTGCCATATCCTCTGGTGATGGCACCCAGGTGGGGGCAGGGGCAAAACCTGAATCCACGCCTAGGGGCTCGGCAGCCTCAAAGGCCAGTGACTTCTTTGCAGCCAGAATCAGATAGGATCCTTCGGCCCTGGTGCCTCGCAAAGTTCGTGCGGCCAGAACAAATAAGGAGCTGAGTTTGGACACAGAGCAGGGTCAGGGCTGTTCTATGGTCTTCCCAGAGCCCGCCTTCGGAGCGCCGACCCAGGCGGAGCGTGTGGCGGCTTGGAGCACGCGGCGGTGCCGAGACAAGAAGCGACCGGTGCCTGGATACAGCGGGTAGCCACCCACCTTTCCAGCAGGAATGCTGTGCTGGGAGGGGGTGCGATCTGCTTGCCAACAGGCACTGGGAGCAGCACAGACAAGGGCGCCAACGGAGGGCCTCTGGAAACAGCAAGCCGAGCTCACGAAACAGGGTGAAGAAAGAAAGACTTCTCATTAAGAACACACAGTCTCCAGGAGAACACAGTTCCCCCCCATTTTTTTAAATCTGTTTTTACCTGTTGTATTTTATATTACTTTTTTAATTTTTACTTTTTAAATAATTATATATCCTCCCAGTTTTAATCCCTTTAGAATTTTTATTTTAAAATAATATAATCATTATTATTTTTAAAAATCCATGTCATGTCATTTTTATCTCTCTTGGTTTTGATTTCCTGTTATTGATAATACACAGGTTTCAAATATATTTTTTTCCTCTATTCTCCTATTTTAAAGCTTTTTAAGAACGTCTCAACCCGATTGCTATTCTGCATCAACTTACTCTTCGATTATTCATTATACACTGTTTTCAAACAGTTTTTCCTCCCCCTTTTCAAAATTCTCCCTTTATCATATCTTTTTTGTCTGTTCTATTTTTTATTAACTTTTTAATTTCTATTTCTAAACAATTGTATATGCTTTTAGCTTTAATTCCTTTTTAATTTTTTCTTTCTAAACAATTGTGTATGCTTCTAGTTTTTTTAACATGTTTTATTGATTTATAATCATTTTACAATTTTCTGTCAAATTCCACTGTAGAGCATAATTTTTAAGTTATCCATGAACATATATATATTCATTCTCCCATTGTTTTCTCTGTGAGCTATCATAAGATCTTGTATATATTTCCCTCTGCTATACAGTATTATCTTCTTTATCTTTCTAAATTTTGAAATATCAGTCTATCTCTTCCCATCCCTTGCCCCCTTGTCAACCACAAGTTTGTATTCTATGTCTGTGAGTCAAAATCTGTTTCATATTTATGCTTTGATTTTTTCTATTTTGTTTTCTTTTGTTTTGTTCTTTTCAGATTCTACATATGCGTGATCTCATATGGTATTATCCGTTATCTTTCTGGCTTACTTCACTTTGAATGACATTCTCCAGGAGCATCCATGTTGCTGCAAATGGTGTCATATTGTCACTTTTTATGGCTGAATAGTATTCCATTGTATAAATATACCACCAATTCTTTATCCAGTCATCTGTTGATGGACATTTAGGCTGTTTCCATGTCTTGGCTATTGTAAATAGTGCTGCTATGAATATTGGGGTGCAGGTGTCATCCTGAAGTAGGGTTCCTTCTGGATATAAGCCCAGGAACGGGACTTCTGGGTCATACAGTAAGTCTACTCCTAGCCTTTTGAGGAATCTCCATACTATTTTAAACAGTGGCTGCACCAAACGGCATTCTCACCAGTAGATAAGGAGGGTTCCCTTTTCTCCACAGACTATCCAGCATTTGTCATTTGTGGATTTTTGAATGATGGCTGTTCTGACTGGTGTGAGGAGATACTTCATTGTAGTTTTGATTTACATTTCTCTGATAATTTGTGATATTGATCATTTTTTTTCATGTGCCAATTGATCATTTGTATGTCTTCCCTAAAGAATTGCTTCTTTAGGTCTTCTGCCCATTTTTGGATTAGGTTATTTGGTTGTTTCTTACTAAGTCTTATGAGCTGCTGATATATTCTGGAGATCAAGCCTTTTTCGGTTTCATTTGCAAAAATTTTCTCCCATTCCAGACATTGTCATTTTGTTTTGCTTAGGGTTTCCTTTGCTGTGCAGAAGCTTGTAAGTTTTATTAGGTCCCATTTGTTTATTCTTGCTTTTATTTCAATTGCTTGATTAGACTGTTTTAGGAGAATATTTTTGAGATATATGTCAGATAATGTTTTGCCTATGTTTTCCTCTAGGAGGTTTATTGTATCTTGTCTGATGTTTAAGTCTTCAATCCATTTTGACTTTATTTTTTGTGTATGATATAAGGGAGTGTTATAGCTTCATTGTTTTACATGCTGTTGTCCAGTTTTCCCAACACCATTTGCTGAAGAGACTGTCCTTATTCCATTATATATTCTTGCCGCCTTTGTCCAAGGTTAGTTGACCAAAATTTTGTGGGTTCATTTATGGGCTCTCTATTCTGTTCCATTGGTCTATATTTCTGGTTTTGTACCAGTACCATGCTGTCTTGATGACTGTAGCTCTATAGTATTGTCTGAAGACTTCGAGAGTTATTTCATCAGCCTCTTTCTTTCTCTTCAGTAATGCTTTGGCAATTCTAGGTCTTTGATGGCTCCATATAAATTTTATTATGATTTATTCTAGTTCTGTGAAATATGTCCTGGGTAGTTTGATAGGGATTTCATTAAATCTGTAGATTACCTTGGGCAGTGTGACCATTTTAACAATATTGATTCTTCAAATCCAAGAGCATGGAATATCTTTCCATTTTTTAAAGTCTTCTTTAATTTCCTTCATCAATGGTTTATAGTTTTCTGTGAATAATTCTTTCACCTCATTGGTTAGATTTATTCCTAGGTATTTTATTACTTTGGGTGCTAATTTAAAGGGGATTGTTTCTTTACTTTCTTTTCCTGTTGATTCCTTGTTAGTGTAAAGAAATGCAACTGATTTTGAACAATTAATCTTGTAACCTGCTACCTTGCTGAGTTCTTTGCTCAGCTCTAGCAGTTTTTGTGTGAACTTTTTAGGGTTTTCTATATATAGTAACATGTCTTTGGCATATAGTGACAGTTTTACCTCTTCTTTTCTAATTTGGATCCCTTTTGTTTCTCTCTCTTGCCTGATTGCTGAGCCTAGGACTTCCAAGACTATGTACAATAGGAGTGGTGCAAGTGGGTAGCCTTGCCTTGTCCCAGATTTTAGTGGGAAGCTTTTGAGATTTTCACCGTTGAGTACTATGCTGGCTGTAGGTTTGTCATATATAGCTTTTATTATGTTGAGACATGTTCCCTCTATACCCGCTTTGGTGAGAATTTTTATCATAAATGGGTGTTGAATTTTGTCAAATGCTTTTTTTTCTGCATCTATTGAGATGATCATGTGGTTTTTGTCTTTTCTCTTGTTGCTGTGATGTATTACATTGATTAATTTGCGTATGTTGAACCACTCTTGTGTCCATGGGATGAATCCCACTTGGTCATGATATATAATATTTTTATGTGCTGTTGGATTCTATTTACTAATATTTCAGTGAGGAATTTTGCATCTATGTTCATCAGAGATATTGGCCTATAATTCTCTTTTTTGTTAGTGTCTTTGCCTGGTTTTGGAATCAGGGTGATGGTGGCTTCATAGAATGAGCTTGGGAGTATTCCTTTCTGTTTCATCTTCTGGAATATTTTGAAAAGGACTGGTATGAGTTCTTCTTTTTATGTTTGGTAGAATTCCTCAGTGAAACCATCCGGTCTTGGACTTTTATTTTTTGGGAGATTTTTTAATTCCTATTTCGATTTCATTTCAAGTGATTGGTATCCTCAAGTAGTCAGTTTCCTCATGTTTGACTCTTGGTGGACAGTATGCTTCCAGAAACTTGTTCATCTCCTCTAGGTTATCCAGTTTGATTCCATATCATTTTTCATAATATTCTCATGATATTCTGTATTTCTATTTTTTGATGTAATTTCTCCATTTTGTTCTCTTATTTTGCTTATTTGTGCTCTCTCCTTTTTCTTCTTTCTGAGTTTGGCCAGAGGTTTGTCAATTTTATTTACTTTTTCAAAATACCACCTTCTGGTTTCATTAATTTATTTCTATGGTGTTTTAACTCTATTTTAATTATTTCCCCCTAATTTTTATAATTTTCATCCTTCTGTTGCCTTAGGATTTTTTGTTCTTCTTTTTCTAGTACATTCAGCTAGTGGGTTAAATTGTTTATTTGAGATTTTTCTTCTTTTTTGAGGAAAGCCTGTATCGCTATAAACTTCCTTCTTAGCACTGCCTTTCTTCTGTCTCATAAATTTTGTGTGGCTGCCCTGTCATTTTCATTAGTCTCAAGGTATTTTTTAATTATAACTTTGATTTGCTCATTGACCCATGGGATTTTTAACAGCATGTTGTTTAATCTCCATTCTTTCCTTTTTTTTTCTCCTTTGTTTCTCTGTTATTGATTTCTACTTTCATGACATTGTGGTCAGTAAAGATGCTTGAGATAATTTCTAACATCTTAAAATTGTTGAGGTTTCCTTTGTGCACAAGGACATGATCAATCTTAGAAAATATTCCATGTGCACTTGAAAGGAATGTATATACTATTTCTGGGGGGTGTAATGCTTTGAAAATATCCACCAAATCTAATTTTTCCATTGTATTATTTAGTGTTTCTATTGTGTTATTTATTTTCTGTCTGGAAGATCTGTCTAGTGATGTTAATGCGGTGTTAAAATCTCCAACTATGATTGTATTCACATCAATATCCCCCTTTATCTCTGTTAGTAATAGTTTTATGTACTTAGATGCTCCTATGTAGGTGCATATATATTAGCAAGTGTAATATCCTCATCTTGTATCACTCCTTTAATCATTATAAAATGTCCGTATTTACCTTTCTTTATGGTCTTTGTTTTAAAGTCTATTTTGTCTGAAATCAGTACTGCAACACCTGCTTTTTTGGTTTTCCCATTTGCATGGAATATCCTTTTCCATCCTTTCACTCTCAATCTATATGTGTCCTTCTCGCTAAAGTGGGTCTCTTTTATGCTGCATATTGAAGGTTCTTGCTTTATTATCCAGTCTGCCACTCTATGTCTTTTGACTGAAGCATTTAGTTTATTAACTTTTATGGAAATTAGTGATAGATGTGTGTTTACTGCCATTTTGAACTTACCTTTGCAGTTGACCTGGTGTTCCCTCTTTCTTCCTTACTTCTTCTTTTTGTGGTTTGGTAATTTTCCTTTGTATTATCATGACTTTTATTTTGTTTTTGTGACTTCCTTTTAAGGTTTTGGTTTCTGGTTACCCTTCTTTGTAAGTCTATTAGCCCATTACTATAACTGTTTTTATTAAGCTGATAGTAACATGATCTCAAACCCATCCTACTGAAAGCAACATTTTAAAAAAGAAAGAAAAGAAATATTCTATTATTTCCTGCCTCCCTCTCCCACTCACAGTGATTTGCGTGTCTTCTTTTATAATTTTGTGTTTATTTTATTTGTAATTCATGAATTTTCACCTTTCCAGTTGTGAGTTTCTCATTTCTGTAGCATCCTGCTGCTTTTCTATTTAGAGTAGATATTTCAATATTTCTTTTAGCATGGGTTTAGTATTGCTAATCTCTTGTACCTTTTTCTTCTCTGTGAAATTATTTATGTCTCCTTGTAACCTAAAGTATAGCCTTGCTGGATAAAGTATCCCAGGCTGCATCTTTTTTTCATTCAAGACTTTGAATTTATCTTTCCACACCCTTCTGGGCTGTAGTGTCTGCTTAGAGAAATCAGCTGAGAGCCTTATGGGGGTTCCCTTGTAACTCACTCTTTGCTTTTCTCTTGCTGCCTTTAGGATCATTTCTTTATCATTGACTCTGGCCATCTTGATTTTGGTATGTCCTGGTGTGGGTCTGTTTGGGTTTTTTCTATTTGGGACCCTCTGAGGTTCCTGTACTTGGATATCTGAGTCCTCCTTTAAGTTTGGAAAGTTTTCAATCATGATTTCTTCAAAAATCTTTTCAATTCCCTTTTATCTTTCTTCCCCTTCTGGGACCCCTATTATGTGAAGATTGGCATGATTTATATTATCCCAAAGGTCCCTTATGCTATTTTCATTTGTTTTATTTGTTTATCTTGTAGCTGTTCTGATTGGGTGCTTTCTATATTCCTGACTTCTAAGTCACTAATTCATTCCTCTGAATTATCTAGTATGCTTTTCACAGCCTTTAGATCAATCCTCATTTCAGCCAATGAGTTTACCAATTCTTTGGCTCTTCTTTATAGCTTTGATTTCATTTTTCACATATTTTATATCTCTAAACACTATCTCTTTTAGTTCCTTCAATACTTTGATCACTCCTTTTTTGAAATCTTGATCTAGTAGGCTATCAATGTTTATTTCATTGATCATTCTTACAGGGGATTTCTCTCATTATATTAATTGGGAATGGTTTTTCTGCTTCTTCATCTTGCTCATACCTCTCTGGCACTGTGGTTTATGGAGTATCAGTTATCTATTGCAGTCCTTAAGGAGTTTATCTATCTAATTCCTATGTAGGAATAAAACTTAGAAAAAGAGAGAGAGAGAGAGAAAGAATTTTAAAAGAAGGGAGAAAAAAATTTGAAAAGAGTGTATGATGAATAATAGAAAATTAAATTGAAGCAGACTAGCAATCGGGGTGAGATATCATTAAAAACCTTTAAAAAAAGGAGAAAAGAGGAAAGGATGGATTTGAAACCTGTGTATAATCAATAACAGGACATCAAAACCAAGAGAAATAAAAATGAAAAGATGTGGATTTTTTTAAATAATAATAATAAAAATATTTTTTAAAAATCTAAAAGGGATTAAAACTGGGGGTATATACAATTGTTTAAGGAGTAAAAATTAAAAGGGTAATAGAAAATAGAACAAGTAAAAACAGATTTAAAAAAAATTGGGGGGGTCAGTGTTCTCCTGGAGACTACTTTTTCAATGTGAGTCTTTCTGTCTTAATAATGTTTTGGAAGCTCAGCTTGCTGTTTACAGAGATCCTTCATTGGCATCCTCGTCTGTGCTGTCCCAGTGCCTGTCAGAAAACAGATTGCACCTCCTCCCAACACTGGGTCAGATGCAGCTCTCCTTTGCTGTGGGCAGGTGTGTCACTGCCCCTCCCGATGCTACAGTCAGATGTTGCACACTGGCCAGGTAGGAGGCCGGGTCATGACCCCTCCCAGTACCACAGTCTGGGGCTGCATTCCTGCCAGAAATGTGGGGAGCTGCCCACCCTCTCCTGGTACCAGTCGCTCCACTGCTCTGTGCCACTGTGCTCTGCCTCAGGTCAGCACTCCACAGACAGGCTTGGGGCAGACTGAGGAACATCCCTGTCTCTGCTCCGGGCCAAATCTCAGCTCCTTGTTTGTCTTGGAGCAGCAAGTTCTCTGAGGGACCAGGACTGAGGGATCCTATCTGCCTCAGGCTGTAGACAAGTCTCCCTCTGGCTTTTGAGGCTACTAAGTCCTTAGGTGCAGATGCAGGTTTCACCCCCACCCCCAGCTGGGTGCTAAGCACCAGAGGATATGGTGGCTGTGACTGAGCCCCGCCTCTCTTCACCTGAAAACTTTCTGCAGTTTTTCAGAGATGGAGGTATGCACCCTTACCCCCAGGGCACATGAGCCATGTTGTTTCATGGAAGGCCCTAGTTGTTCTGCCCTGTGCACCCACAGCCACGGCACACAGCCCCCTGAAGTCCCCAAGGTCTGCCTCATTGCAGCCATCCCCATTCTCCACCCATCTCAGTAAGCCTGGCCCTGTCCACACCTGCTGGGCCGCATCTCGGCCTGGGTGTCACGGGGAACCTCTCTGTTGGTTTAACTTAGTTCTGTCAGTCAAGGGCTGCTCTGAACAGATCCAAGCCTCAGAGGCTCCCTCTCTGTCCCACTGGACTCTCAGTTGGAGAGGAGTTACCCAGTGAACGAGCATCAGTCCTCCTTTGCCACTTCCTTCCCATGGGACCCTACCTGCTCTGTTTTCCCTTTTCTTCTTTCTTTTTTACTTTTCTCCTACCAGATTTTTAGCATCTCTATGTTTTGAAGAGGATGATGTTCTGTTGGAGCTCTGCAGGTGCTCTGGTTGGCTGAGTGGGTCTGTGGATGTGAGTCTTTGTGTATTTGTGGGAAAGGGTGAGCTAGAAGCATACTTCTACACTGCCATTTTGGCCTCCTCTAGGCTTCTATTTTTAATTCCTTTTAAATTTTTCCCTTAAAGTAGTTATATTATTTTTTTTAAATCCACCTGTTTATATTTTCAATTCTTCTGGGATTGATCTCCTGTTGTTGATTATAAATAGGTTTCAAATATCGTTTTTTCATATTTTTTCTTTTTTTAAGGGTTTTTAAAGAGATGTATCAACTTGAATGCTACTCTGATTCAAATTGCTCTTCTATATTTGAATATAAATTGTTTTCAAACCTTTTCTTCCTCCCTTATTTTAAAATTCTCTCTTTATGTTTTTTACTCTGTTCTATATTCTATTAACTTTTTAAATTTCTACAATCTAAACAATTGTATATGCTTCTTGTTTTAATTCCTTTTTAAATTTTTCTTATACGTAGTTATATTATTTTTTTTAAAAAAAACTACATGTGGTTTCAATTTCATTTCTTTTGGTATTTATCTCCTGTTACTGATTATATATAGGTTTCAAATATCGTTTCTGGATTTTTTTTTCCTTCTTTTCTTTAAGGTTTCAAAAAAAGACATTGCAACTCTAATGTTAGACTGATTCAAATTGCATTTCTATAATTGATTATACACTATTTTCAAACTGTTTTCTTCCTTCTTTTAAAATTCTCTTTCTCTCTCTCTCTTTTTTTGATGTTTTAAGTTTTATTTCTACATAGGTATTAGATAGATAAATAAATAAACTCCTTTAAGGACCAAAATAGATAACAGATACTCCATAAGACACAGTGCCAGAGAGATATGAGTAAGATGATGAAGTAGAGAAAGCATTCCCAATTAAGAGAACAAGAGAAATTCCCTGAAAGAATGATCAATGAAATAAGCATTGATAGCCTACTAGAACAAGATTTCAAAAAAAGGAGTGATCAAAGTATTGAAGGAACTAAAAGAGATAATGTTTAGAGGTATAAAATATGTCAAAAATGAAATGGAAGCTATAAAGAAGAGCCAAGTAGAATTGGTAAACTCATTGGCTGAGATGAGGAATGATCTAAAGACTGTGAACAGCACACTACATAATTCAGAGGAATGAATTAGTGACTTAGAAGTCAGGAATATAGAAAGCACCCAATCAGAACAGCTACAAGATAAACAAAAACAAATGAAAGCAACATAAAGTTCCTATGAGATAATACAAAGAGTGCCAATCTTCACATAATAGGGGTCTGAGAAAGGAAAGAAAGATCAAAGGGGATTTAAAATGTTTTTGAGGAAATCATGACTGGAAACTTCCCAGACTTAAAGAAGGGATCAGATATCCAAATATAGGAAGTTCAAAGGGTCCCAAAGAGGAAAAACTTAAACAGACCCACACCAGGACATACCATTATCAAGACGGCCAGAGTCAATTATAAAGATATGACCCAAAAGGCAGCAAGAGAAAAGCAAAGAGTGAGTTACAAGGGAACCCCCATAAGGCTCTCAGCTGATTTCTCTAAGCAGACATTACAGCCCAGAAGGGTGTGGAAAGATATATTCAAAGTCTTGAATGAAAAAAAGATGCAGCCTGGGATACTTTATCCAGCAAGGCTATACTTTAAGTTACAAGAGACATAAATAATTTCACAGAGAAAAAAAGGCTACAAGAGATTAGCAACACTAAACTCATGCTAAAAGAAATATTGAAATGTCTACTCTAAATAGAAAAACAGCAGGATGCTACAGAAATGAGAAACTCACAACTGGAAAGGTGAAAATTCATGAATTACAAATAAAATAAACATGAAATGATAAAAGAAGACACACAAATCATTGAGAGTGGGAAAGAGAGGCAAGAAAATATAGAATTTTTTCTTTCTTTTTTAAGTTTTTTGTTCTCAGTAGGATGGGTTTGAGATCATGTTACTATCAGCTTAATAAAAACAGTTATAGTAATGGGCTAATAGACTTACAAAGAAGGGTAACCAGAAACCAAAACCTTAAAAGGAAGTCACAAAAACAAAATAAAAGTCATGATAATACAAAGGAAAATTACCAAACCATAAAAGGAAGAAGTAAGGAAGAAAGAGGGAACACCAGATCAACTGCAAAAATAAGTTCAAAATGGCAATAAACACACATCTATCATTGATTATTGTAAATGTTAATGGACAGAATTCTCCAGTCAAAATACATAGAGTGGCACACTGGATAATAAAGCAAAACGTTCAATATGCAGCATAAAAGATACCCACATTAGGGAGGACACATATAGATTGAGAGTGAAAGGATGGAAAAGGATACTCCATGCAAATGGAAAAGCCACAAAAAGCAAGTGTAGCAGTACTGATTTCAGACAAATTAGACGTCAAAACAAAGGCCATAAAGAAAGATAAAGAAGGACATTTTATAATGACTAAAGGAGTGATACAAGATGAGGATATTACACTCATTAATATATATGCACCCAATATAGGAGCATCGAAGTGCATAAAATAATTACTAATAGAGATAAAGAGAGATATTGATGGGATTACAATCATAGTTGGAGATTTTAACACCGCATTAACATCACTAGAAAGATCTTCCAGACAGAAAATAAATAACTCAACAGAGACACTAAGAAATACAATAAAAAATTTAGATTTGGTGGATATTTTCAGAGCATTATACACCCGAAGATAGGATATTCTTTTCAAGTGCCCATGGAGCACTTTCTAGGATTGATCATGTCCTTGGGTACAAAAGAAACCTCAGCA
>NC_045732.1:3120589-3145043 GCF_009834535.1 Camelus ferus
TGGGGATTTTACCAACGCATTAACATCACTAGACAGATCTTCCAGACAGAAAATAAATAAGGCAACAGAGAAATTGAATAATACATTAAAAAAATTTGATTTGGTGGAAATGTTCAGAGTATTAAACCCCCCCAAAATAGGATATACATTCTTCTCAAGTGTGCATGGGACATTTTCCAGGATTGATCATGTACTTGGGTACAAAAGAAACCTCAATAATTTTAAGAAGATAGAATTATCTCAAGCATCCTTACTGACCACAATGCCATGAAACTAGAAATCAACAACAGGGAAACAAACAACAAAAAAAGGAAAGCATTGACATTAAACAAAATGCTATTAAAAAACAAATGGCTTAATGAGGAAATCAAAGATAAATTTAAAAAATACTTTGAAAAAGTGAAAATGAAAGCACAACCCCACAAAATTTATGGGACACTGCAAAGGCAGTGCTAAGAGAGAACTTTACAGCGATGCAAGCCTTCCTCAAAAAAGAACAAAAATCTCAAATAAACAATTTAACCCACCAACTAAAAAACTAGACAAAGAAGAACAAAAAAACCCAAAAGACAGCAGAAGGAAGGAAATTATAAAGATCAGGGAGGAAATAAATAAAACAGAGTTTAAAAACCATAGAAAAAAATCAATCAAACCAAAAGCTGGTTTTTTGAAAAAGTAAATGAAATCGACAAACCTCTGGCCAAACTCACAAAGAAGAAAAAAGAGAGAGCACAAATAAGCAAAATAACAAAGGAAAATGGAGAAATTACAACAAATGAAATAGAAATACAGAATATCATACAAGAATATTATGAAAAACTATATGGAACCAAACTGGATAACCTAGAGGAGATGGACAAGTTTCGGGAAACACACTGTTCACCAAGACTGAATCAAGAAGAAACTGACCACAGGAACAAATGGATCACTAGAAATGAAACAGAAATAGCAACAAAAAACCTCCCTATAAATAAAAGTCCACAACTGGATGGCTTCACTGGGAATTTCTACCAAACATACATAGAAGAATTCATACAAGTCCTTCTCAAACTCTTCCAGAAGATTGAAAGGAGGGAATACCCCCCAAACACATTCTATGAAGCCACCATCACCCTGATACCAAAACCAGGCAAAGACGCTACCAAAAAAGAGAACTATAGGACAATATCACTGATGAACATAGATGCAAAAATCCTTACTGAAATATTACCAAATAGAATCCAACAGCACATAAAAAAGATTATACATCATAACCAAGAGGGGTTCATCCCAGGGACAGAAGGGTGGTTCAGCATACACATATTAATCAATGTAATATATCACACCAACAAGACAAAGGACAAAAGCCACATGATCATCTCAATGGATGCAGACAAAGCCTTTGATAAAATTCAGCACCCATTTAGGATAAAAATTCTCACAAAACTGGGTATAGAGGGAACTTCTCTCAACACAATAAAAGCTATATATGGCAAAACTACAGCCAGCATAATACTACTCAATGGTAAAAATCTCAAAAGCTTCCCACGAAAATCTGGGACAAGACAACGATGCCCACTATCACCACTACTATTGAACATAGCCTTGGGATTCCTAGCCACAGCAATCAGACAAGAAAGAGAAATAAAAGGGATTCAAATTGGAAAAGAAGAGGTAAAAGTGTCACTATATGTCGACGACATGTTACTAAATATAGAAAGCTCTAAAAGCTCCACACAAAAACTACTAGAGCTGATCGAAGAATTCAGCAATGTATCAGGTTACAGGATTAACGTTCAAAAATTAGTTGCATATCTGTAAACTACTGAGGAATCAACAGTAAAAGAAATAAAGAAAAATAACCTTTAAAAAAGCACCCAAAGTAATAAAATACCTAGGAATAAATATAACCATGAAGGTGAAAAAAAATTGTACACAGAAAGTTATAAACCATTGAAAAAGGAAGTTAAAGAAGACTTTAAAAAATGGAAAGATATCCCATGCTCTTGGATTCGAAGAATCAATGTGGTTAAAATGGTCACACTGCCCAAGGCAATCTACAGATTTAATGCAATCCCTATAAAACTACCCAGGACATATTTCACAGAACTAGAATAAATCATAATAAATTTTTATGGAACCATCAAAGACCTAGAATTGCCAAAGCATTACTAAAGAGAAAGAAAGAGGCTGGAGGAATAACACTCCCAGACTTCACACAATACTATAGAGCTACAGTCATCAAGACAGCATAGTATTGGTACAAAAACAGACATATAGTCCAATGGAACAGAATAGAGAGTGCAGAAATGAGCCCACAAACTTTTGGGCAACTGATATTTGACAAAGGAGGCAAGGATATACAATGAAATGAAAGTCTCTTCAGCAAATGGTGTTGGGAAAACTGGACAGCAGCATGTAAAGCAGTGAAGCTAGAACACTCCCTTACATCATACACAAAAATAAACTCAAAGGTGATCAAAGACTTAAGTATAAGGCAAAATACAATAAAACTCCTAGAAGAAAATATAGGCTAAACATTATCTGACATACATCTCAAAAATGTTCTCCTAGAACAGTCTAATCAAGCGATAGAAATAAAAGCAAGAATAAACAAATGGGACCTAATGGAACCTACAAGCTTCTGCACAGCAAAAGAAACCATAAGTAAAACAAAAAGACAACCTTCGGAATGGGAGAAAATTTTTGCAAAGGAAACTGACAAAGGCTTGATCTCCAGAATATACAAGCAGCTTATACGACTTAATAAGAAACAACCAAACAACCCAATGCAAAAATGGGCAAAAGACCTAAACAAGGAATTCTCCAAGGAATCATATAAATGATCAATAGGCACATGAAAAAAATGCTCAATATCACTAATTATCAGAGAAATGCAAATCAAACTACAATGAGATACCACCTCACACCAGTCAGAATGGCCATCATTCAAAATCCACAAATGACAAATGCTGGAGAGGCTGTGGAGAAAGGGGAACCCTCCTACACAGCTGGTGGGATGCAGGTTGGTGCAGCCACTGTGGAAAACAGTATGGAGATTCCTCAAAAGACTAGGAATAGACTTACCATATGACCCAGGAATCCCACTCCTGGGCTTGTATCCAGAGGGAACTCTACTTCAGGATGACACCTGCACCCCAATATTCATAGCAGCACTATCTACAGTAACCAAGACATGGAAACAGCCTAAATGTCCATCAACTGATGACTGGATAAAGAAGTGATGGTATATTTCTACAATGGAATACTACTCAGCTATAAAAACCAACAAAATAACGCCATTTGCAGCAACATGGATGTTCCTGGGGAATGTCATTCTAAATGATGTAAGGCAGAAAGAGGAAGAAAATATCATATGAGATCTTACATATGTGGAATCTAAAACAAAAATACACACACAAACAAGGCATAAATTCAAAACAGAAATAGACTCAAAGGCATAGAATACAAACTTGTGTTTGCCAAGTGGGTGGAGGGTGGGAAGGGATAGACGGGATTTCAAATTTTAGAATAGATAAAAAATTTATACTGTATAGCACAGGAAAATATACACAATATCTTATGTTAGCTCACAGAAAAAAATGTGGCAATAAATATATATATATGTTCATGTATAACTGAAAAATTGTGCTCTCCACTGGAATTTGGCACAATATTGTAAAATGATTATAAATCAATAAAAAATGTTAAAAATAAACAGATTTGGTGCGGATAGGCTAGTGTGTTTCTAAAAACACGTTCTTAATCTTACTTAGTGTACTTTCTAGAAACAATTTCTATTTAAGACTATTTTGTGTTCTGAAGCTTGTTAGGCAAATGCCTCACAGTACATGAAGATAGACTCATTTCCCAAACAGAAAAACTATATGTCCCCAACAATGTGGATGAAGAAATTTTACACACTCATTCACTTCTTTTAATGGAACATATGTAGAAGCTTTGTTGCAGCTAGACTAAAATGTTAGAGACTTTCTAAACCCACTCTTTTCACCTCTCTTAATCTACTTTCTCCAGACAATTCCTAGTTAAGCCAAGTTGTGCTTTGAAATCTAGATCGAGTGAGGGCCTTTCAGAACATAAAATAAGCTTGTATCCCAAAAACAAATAATATGTATTTCCAACAATGCAGATGCAGGATATCATACACATACATTCATTGTCCTGAATGGAACATGTGTAGAACACTTGGTGCAGCTAGGCTAATGTTGAAGAGACTTTCAAACAACACATTTTTTTAAACTTTCTTATTATGATTTATACAGACAGAATCTAGTTAAGCCAAATTTGCATTCTTAAGTCTAGTTTGAGCAGTGGCCTCTCAGAACATGAATATCATCTTTTTTCCCAAACACAAATTCTATGTGTTTCTAACAATGCAAATTAAGGAAGTTTTACACTCATATTCATTTCCCAAAATGGAACATGTGTGGAAGATTTGGTGCAGCTTGTATAATATTGAGAGAATATTTAACAATGCTTTTTTGACCTTTCTTAATGTTTCTTAGAGAAAATTCCCAGTTTATCCAATTTTGAATTCTAAAGCTAACTTAGAAAATGGCTCAGATTACATGAAGATAGTCGTGTTTCCCAAACACAAAAACAATGTTTTCACAAAATTTCAAATGGAGAAAGTTTTACACACATATTGATTTCCCAAAATAGAATATGTGAGAAAATTTGGTGCATCTAGGCTAATGATGAAGAGACATTTTTAATACCACAATTTTCACTCTTCTTATTATACTTCCTAAAGAAATTTCCTAGTTAAGCCAAGTTTGTGTTGTAAGACTAGTTTGAACCAAGGCCTCTCAGAACATGGAAATAGGAATGTTCCCAAAATACAAATACTATGTTTTGCCAACAATGCAGATGAAGGAAGTTTTATGCACTCATTCATTTTCCAGAATGGAACATGTCGAGAATACTTGGTGCAACTAGGCTAATGTTGAAGACACTTTCAAACTACACTTTTTTTTAACTTTCTTAATATGCTTTATAGCGACAGAATCTAGTTACATCAAGTTAAGTTTGAATTCTAAAGGCTAGTTTGAGCAATGTTCTCTAGGACCATGAAGATTGGCTTGATTTGCAAACACAAAAACTACGTGTTTCAAACAATGTACATGAAGAAAATTTTATATACATATTCATTTTTAAGAATGGGACAGAATTAGATGATTTGGTGCAGCTAGGCTAATGTTGAAGAAATTTTCTAAAAGCACTTTTGTCACCTTTCCTTGTATACTTCCTAGAGACAATTTCTAGTTTAGAGTAGTTTGCATTCTAAGGCTAGTTTACAGAAGGCCTTCAAGTACATGAAGATAGGCTTGTTTCTCAAACACAAAATATATGTGTTCCCAAAAATGCAGATGAAGGAAGTTTTACACACACATTCATTAATCCTAATGAAACATGTGTACAATACTTGGTGAAGCCAGGCTAATGTTGAAAAGACTTTCTAACACCACTTTTTAGTTTCTTTTTTTAAATGTTAGGTATAATTTTGGGATTTTATTTTTTGGCAGGGAGGGAGGTAATCAGGTTTACTTATTTTAATTTTGTTCTTTCTTTTTTTTTAAATGGAAGTAAAGGGGATTGTCATAGGAACTCATGCATGCTAAGCATATTTTCTACCACATGAGCTAGAAATTCCACCTAACACCACTACTTTCAACCTTCTTTTTTTAGATATTCCTTAAAAATTTATTTTATTGAGTTATGGTCAGTTTACAATGTGTCATTTCCAGTATAGAGCACAATTTTCAGCAAAATATCAATATATATATATATATATATATATATATATATATTAATTGACACATTATATTGCACCATGAGCTACCACAAGATGTTGTGTGTATTTCCCTATGTTACTAAGTATAAACATGTTTATCTATTTTATATATAACTGTCAGTATCTACAAATTTTGAACTCGCAGTCTGTCCCTCCCAAATCCCTTCCCTCTGGCAAACAAAACTTGTATTGTAGGTTTATGAGTCTGTTTCTGTTATTTTTAAACATTTTTTTATTGATATATAGTCATTTTACAATGTTGTGTAAAATTCTACTGTAGAGCACAATTTTTCAGTTATAGATGAACATACATATATTCATTGTCACAAACTTTTCTCTGTGAGCAAACACAAGATCTTGTATATATTTCCCTGTACTATACAGTATAATTTTGTTTATCAATTCTACATTTTGAAATCCCAGTATGTCCCTTCCCAACCCCTGACACCTTGGCAACCACAAGTTAGTATTCTATGTCTATGAGTCTATTTCTGTTTTGTTTAATGTTTTTATTTTTTATTTTGTAGATTCCACATATAAGCAATATCGTATGGTGTTTGTCTTCCTCTTTCTGGCTTACTTCACTTAGAATGACATTCCCCAAGAATATCCATTTTGCTGAAATGGTGTTATATTGTCGGTTTTTATGAATGAATAGTATTCCAATGTATAAATACACCACCACTTCCTTATCCAGTCATCAGTTGATGGACATTTAGGCTGTTTCCATGTCTTGGCTACTGTAGATAGTGCTGCTATGAATATTGGGGTGCAGGTGTCATCCTGAAGTAGAGTTCCCTCTGGATACAAGCCCAGGAGTGGGATTCCTGGGTCATATGGTAAGTCTATTCCTAGTCTTTTGAGGAATCTCCATACTGTTTTCCACAGTGGCTGCACCAACCTGCATCCCACCAGCTGTGTAGGAGGGTTCCCCTTTCTCCACAGCCTCTCCAGCATTTGTCATTTGTGGATTTTTGAATGATGGCCATTCTGACTGGTGTGAGGTGGTATCTCATTGTAGTTTTGATTTGCATTTCTCTGATAATTAGTGATATTGAGCATTTTTTCATGTGCCTATTGATCATTTATATGATTCCTTGGAGAATTCCTTGTTTAGGTCTTTTGCCCATTTTTGCATTGGGTTGTTTGGTTGTTTCTTATTAAGTCGTATAAGCTGCTTGTATATTCTGGAGATCAAGCCTTTGTCAGTTTCCTTTGCAAAAATTTTCTCCCATTCCGAAGGTTGTCTTTTTGTTTTACTTATGGTTTCTTTTGCTGTGCAGAAGCTTGTAGGTTCCATTAGGTCCCATTTGTTTATTCTTGCTTTTATTTCTATCGCTTGATTAGACTGTTCTAGGAGAACATTTTTGAGATGTATGTCAGATAATGTTTAGCCTATATTTTCTTCTAGGAGTTTTATTGTATTTTGCCTTATACTTAAGTCTTTGATCACCTTTGAGTTTATTTTTGTGTATGATGTAAGGGAGTGTTCTAGCTTCACTGCTTTACATGCTGCTGTCCAGTTTTCCCAACACCATTTGCTGAAGAGACTTTCCTTATTTCATTGTATATCCTTGCCTCCTTTGTCAAATATCAGTTGCCCAAAAGTTTGTGGGCTCATTTCTGCACTCTCTATTCTGTTCCATTGGACTATATGTCTGTTTTTGTACCAATACTATGCTGTCTTGATGACTGTAGCTCTATAGTATTGTGTGAAGTCTGGGAGTGTTATTCCTCCAGCCTCTTTCTTTCTCTTTAGTAATGCTTTGGCAATTCTAGGTCTTTGATGGTTCCATATGAATTTTATTATGATTTGTTCTACTTCTGTGAAATATGTCCTGGGTAATTTGATAGGGATTGCATTAAATCTGTAGATTGCCTTGGGCAGTGTGACCATTTTAACAATATTGATTCTTCGAATCCAAGAGCATGGGATATCTTTCCATTTTTTAAAGTCTTCTTTAATTTCCTTCATCAATGGTTTATAGTTTTCTGTGTATAATTCTTTCACCTCTTTGGTTAGATTTATTCCTAGATATTTTATTACCTTGGGTGCTATTTTAAAGGAGACTTTTCTTTACTTTCTTTTTCTGTTGACATCGTTAGTGTAAAGAAATGCAACTGATTTTTGAACATTAATCTTGTAACCTGCTACCTTGCTGAATTCTTCGATCAGCTCTAGTAGTTTTTGTGTGAGCTGTTAGGGGTCTCTATTTATATCATGTTGTCAGCATATAGTGACACTTCTACTTATTCTTTTCCAACTTGGGTCCCTTTTATTTCTCTCTCTTGCCTGATTGCTGTGGCTAGGATATCCAAGACTATTTTGAATAGGAGTGGTGATAGTGGGCATCGTTGTCTTGTCCCAGATTTTAGTGGGAAGCTTTTGAGTTTTTCACCATTGAGTACTATGTTGCATGTAGGTTTGTCATATATAGCTTTTATTATGTTTCTGGAAACATACAGCCCACCAAGACTGAATCAAGTAGAAACTGACCACTTGAACAAACTGATTACTAGAAATGAAATCAAAATAGCAATAAAAAAAAAAAACCTCCCTACAAATAAAAGTCCAGGGCCGGATGATTTCACTGGGGAATTCTACCAAACATACAAATAAGAATTCATACAAGTCCTTCTCAAACTCTTCCAGAAGGCTGAAAAGGATAGAATACTCCCAAACTCATTCTATGAAGCCACCATCACCCTGATACCAAAATCAGGCAATGACGCTACCAAAAAAGAGAATTATAGACCAATATCACTGATGAACATAGATGCAAAAATCCTTGCCAAAATATTAGCAAATAGAATCCAACAACACATAGAAAAGATTATGCATCATGGCCAAGTGGGGTTCATCCCAAGGACACAAGGTTGGTTCAACATATGCAAATCAATCAATGTAATACATCACACCAACAAGAGAAAAGACAAAAACCACATGGTCATCTCAATAGATGCAAAGACTTTGATAAAATTCAACACCGATTTATGATAAAAACTCTCACCAAAGTAAGTATAGAGGGAACATATTGCACCAAATCTTCTAATCCTTTTCCATTTCTACAAATGTATATGTGTGTAAAACTTCCTTCATGTACACTGTTGGGTCCACATAGTTTTTGTGTTTGGGGACACAAGCCTATCATCATGTTCTGAGAAGCCTTCTCCAAACTAGTGCTTAGGGCACCTACTTCACTTTACTAGAAACTCTCTAAGAAGCATACTAAGAAAGTTTTTCACCTTTAGTTTCATAATTTTCAAGTTATTTTCATAATTTTGTTAGAAAGCCTCTTCAATACTAGCCTTGCTGAAGCTTATTTTCTACACCTTTTCCATTTTTGATAATAAATTTTTGTGTAAACCTTCCTTCATCTGCATTCTTGGGAACACCTACTATTTGTGTTTGAGAAATAAACCTATGTTCATGTTTTGATAGGCCTTCCCTCAAATAAGATTTTAGAATGCAAACTTGACCGTACTAGGAACTGTTGTAGGGAGCAAATTAAGGAAGAGGTAAAAAGTGATGTTCAAAATTCTGTACAACATTAGCCTTGCTGTACCAAAGCTTCTACATAGGTTCCATTCTGGGTAATAAATGTGTGTGTAAAAATTCCTTCATTATCATTGTTGGAAAGACATAGTATTTGTTTTGGGAATACAGGCCTATTTTTATGTTCTGAGAGGCCCTTACTCAAACTAGCCTTTAGAGAAAAACTTGGCTTAATTAGTACCTCTCTCTAGGAAGCATACTACGAAAAGTGAAAAGTGTGTTGTTAGAAAGTCTCTTCAATATTAGCCTAGCTGCTCCAAATCTTCTAATCCTGTTCCATCTTTACAAATGTATATGTGTGTAAACTGCCTTCATGTGCATTGTTGGGACCACATAGTTTTTGTATTTGGGGAACAAGTCTATCTTCATGTTCTGAGAGGCCTTTGCTCTAACTAGACTTTAGAATGCAAACTTCACTTAACTAGAAACTGTCTTCAGGAAGCAGATAAAAAAGATAAAAGTAGTGTTGTTAGAAAGTCTCTTCACCATTAGCCCAGCTGCATCTAGTCTTCTAAATTTTTCTACTCTGGGAAATAAGTATATGTGTAAACTTCCTTCATCTGCTTTTTTGGGGAAAAACAGTGTTTGTATTTGAGAAATAAGCCTATCTTCATGTTCTAAGAGGCATTCACTCAAACTAAACATAAAAAATGAAAACTTTGTTTAACTAGAAACTGTCTTTAGGAAGCATACTAAGAGGTGAAAACAGTGTTATTAGAAAATTTCTTAACTATTAGCCCAGCTGCACCAAATCTTTGACACCTGTTCCATTCTGGGAAATAAATATGTGTGTGTAAAAATACTTCACCTGCATAGTTAGGAACATATAGTTTCTCTGTTTGGGAAACATGTATATTTGCATGTTCTGTAAATCCTTCACTCAAATTTGCCTTTAGAACAAAACTTTGCCTAAGTTGAATTAGAATCTATGAAGTATTTTAAGAAACGTGAAAATAATGTTGTTAGAAAGTTTCCTCAACTTAATCTAGGTGCATTAAATCTTTTACATATATTCCTTTCTTGGAAATGAATGTCTATGTAAAACTTTCTTCATCTGCCTTGTTGGGAACACAGAGATACTGTGTTCAGAAATAAGCCTATCTTAATCTTCTGAGAAACCTTCATTCAAACTAGCATTTAGAATGCAAGCATCATTAAACTAGAAACGTTCCCTAGGGAGAAGGGCCAAAATGGTGGAGTAGAAAGATGCTCGTAGCTCACCCTCTCCAATGAATACAACAAGACTGATATCCATGGACCCAACCATCCAATCAGAACACCCGCTGAACTTTGACAGAACATCACCTTCTTCAAAAGGAAAAATATGCCACCAATCTGGTAAGAGAAAAGGAAAACAGAGGGAAGAAAATGGAAAATAGTTTGGGACTGGTCCCATGGAGGGGGGGAAGTGGCAAAGGAGTGTGAACAAAAAATGATGCAAACCGTATCAGTAAACAAAGAATGCTGAAGCCATCAAGTCATCAGCCCCTGTTGCCACCCCCCAGTGAAGACAAGCCTGCAACCCAGCCTCTGCAGCCACACACAATGTGCACTCTGAGGGGGCTCAGAATAAGAAAGGACAGTATACTGGCCCTAGATAGCTGGATGCTTGTCAAAGGAATAATTTCAATAAGCCTAAATGTTTGTTCCTTCCCATACATAGAAAAGTGCTAAACTCTTTTACTTGAGATGTCTGGTTTTCTTCAGTTAACAAGTAATCTTTTAATGTTCCAACTACCTGGTCTTTGTTGTAAAACTCCTATATATATTAGCTCCTCCCCTACCTCTTCAGAGCAGTCCCTCAGAGCTATCTGAGGGGCTGTCATCCTGGCTTGAGTCCTCCTGCCAAATAAAACATAACTCTCAACTTTTAGGCTGCACATTTATTTCAATCAACTTGTAGGTCGCATTTATTGGTGACCATGAAAAGACCCAGAGGAGACTTCTCTCCTTCATCTGATCTACATGAGGAACCAGATCCTTGGTACCAGAAGAGGCCCTTTGTGCCCATCCATCTCCAGGGGGAGTCCAGACGAATTTGGTTTAGTCTCTCCTAGTTCTCAGATCGCCCATATTGGTTGACAATCCTGAGTTTTATTTGGCAGTGTATCCAGGTACCTGGCCCTTCAGTTAGAAGATACTGGGGGCAAATACCCACCCAGTGGAGATGTGCTGGGTGAGGCTGGTTGAAAGACACCAGGGAAATACCCACCTAGAAGAGACATTCTTCTTGGAGTAGGTTGAAAGATATCAGGGAAATACCCACCCAGTGGAGATGTCCTGGGTGGGGACTGGTTGAAATATACCGGGGTCTGGACTGAGTGGTTAGGTAGGAGGCTGGGCTAATTCTTTCCTAAATTTAACTACCTCCATTGAATTTGTCAGGATAAAAGTAAGATCTTATGAAAAGTCTTTTGACTCCAAAGTTGGGACCCTCCTCCTGGCTGGCAATGGCTTTCTCAGGTGACTGCAAGACTTGCAGTAGTGGTGGAGACAAAGACCTCATGCCATTCAGGTGTCCCTGTGGGGGAAATCCACTAGGGAATTTATTCTTACAACTCAACCTTACAGTGGGAAATAGAGCTTTCAAAACAAAAGAAAAAGAAATGACAGATTGCCAGCCTCCAACTAATACCACAGTCAGGTTTATGTACATACAAAATTTACAACTTTCATTGGGAATTAAAGAAAGTCTCAACCTGAAATAACTAAGCCATGGCTCTTTCATTGTGTACGCGGCTAAGTTAAAAAAAATATTTTTGGCCTGATAAAAACTTTTTTTCGAAATTCTGACTTTACAAAAACAAAAGCCCTTTTAGGGGGAACTTGGGTTTCTCTTCCTGTGTCCTTGAAATGTAAATGTTTTATCTTTCTCTGAGTGTTTTTTGCATATATATGTATGTATGTGTTGTGTTGTTGTTTTTTTTTAAGAAAACTTGGACTCTGCCATCCAAAAGGTACAAGTATGATGTACATATGGCAGCCAAGCAAACAAATTGGGATTCTGAACAAACATTTGATTGTACCAATTCTCAGGCATTTTGCCATTTTAAACTTTGTTGCATCAGTCTAGACCACAAAGGCCTTTACATTATTGAGGAGTAAACTTTTTAATCTTAATTAGGTGGCACCCCGCTGCTCTCTTGTGGGAAAGCCTCTTTGTCTTATTGATTTAAAATAACTACTAATATATATGTATTGCACTGATGGCCAGATGATGGATCCTTTAAATTAGAACTACTTCTAAATTGGTAAAACTTTAGAGAGCTCTCATTATAAACAGCTGTTTTATTGGTACCTATAAAAAATGATCAAATTTAAAATTGGAAAACTATATATCTAATGATTAACCTAAGAACGTAGTTTTTAAAAAAAAAAAGTTTGAAAAGCTATATTTGTGTTTCTCCTTCCCCCTCAATGGGTTTTAGAGATGCTGTAAAAACACTAAAATAATTAATGTTAATTAGGTTGAGTAACTGGAAAAAGTAATGTAGAAAATGTCTAAAGATTTTATTTCTTAACAAGGAAAAAATTAAGGGACTTATCCCAAATTGATAAATATTTTTCAGATGGTTATTTTAAATGGGATAAATAAAATGGACATTTGTGGATTAGAATACAAGGTTTTGATAATACACTATGCAAGGTTAAAAATACCAGAGGGACCCACAACTGGTCCCCAGTATTTAAATTCAAGTAAGTCCATTCTATTTACCCAGTTTTATGCATATATATATATATATATGGCTGGAAAAAATACACTGAAATACTTGATAAACAATTGAGGCAACAGTTAGACAAATTAATCAAATTTTTAAAATATTTTTATTGAGTTATAGTCATTTTACAATGTTGTGTCAAATTACACTGTAGAGCACAATCCTTCAGTTATACATGAACATACATATATTCATTGCCACATTTTTTTCTCTGTGAACTACCACAAGATCTTGTACATATTTCCCTGTACTATACAGTATAGTCTTTAGCTATTCTACATATGTCTGTCAGTATCTACAAATTTTAAAATCCCAGTCTGTCCCTACCCAACTCTTTCCCCCTTGGCAACCACAAGTTTGTATTATATGTCTATGAGGCTGTTTCTGTTTTGTATTTATGTCCTTCTTTTTTTTTTTCTTTTCTTTTCTTTTCTTTTTTTTTTTTTTTTTTTTTTTTTTTTTTTTTTTTTTTTTAGATTCCACATGTGAGGGCTCTCATATGTTATTTTTCTTTCTCTTTCTGGCTTATTTCACTAAGAATAACATTCTCCAGGAACATCCATTTTGATGCAAATGGCGTTATGTTGTCATTTTTATCACTGAACAGTATTCCATTGTATAAATATACCACCACTTCTTTATCCAGTCATCCACGGATGGATATTTAGGCTGTTTCCATGTCTTGGCTATTGTAAATAGAGCTGCTATGAACATTGGGGTTCAGGTGTCTTTTCGAATTAAGATTTCCTATGGATATATGCCCAAGAGTGGGATTCCTGGGTCATACGGTAAGTCTAATCCTAATCTTTTGAGGAATCTCCATATTGTTTTCCACAGTGGCTGCACCAACCTGCATTCCAACCAGCAGTGTAGGAAGCTTCCTTTTCCTCCACAGCCTCTCTAGCATTTGTCATTTGTGGACTTTTGAATGATGGCCATTCTGACTGGTGTGAGGTGATATCTCATTGTAGTTTTGATTTGCATTTCTCTGATAATTAGTGATATTGAGCATTTTCTCATGTGCCTATTGATCATTTGTATTTCTTCCTTGGAGAATTGCTTGTTTAGGTCTTCTACCCACTTTTGGGTTGGGTTGTTTGTTTTTTTCTTATTAAGTCATATGAGCTGCTTATATATTCAGGAGATCAAGCCTTTGTTGGTTTCATCATTTGCAAAAATTTTCTCCCATTCCATAGGTTGACGTTTTGTTTTACCTATGGTTTCCTTTACTGTGCAGAAGCTTGCAAATTTAATTAGGCCTCATTTGTTTATTCTTGCTTTTACTTCTATGCTTGGGTAAACTGCCTAGGAGAACATTTTTGAGATGTATGTCAGATAATGTTTTGCCTATATTTTCTTCTAGGAATTTTATTGCATCTTGTCTTATGTTTAAATCTTTAAACCATTTTGAGTTTATTTTTGGGTATGGTGTAAGGGAGTGTTCTAGCTACATTGATTTACATGTGGCTATCCAGTTTTCCCAACACCATTTCCTGAAGAGACTGTCTTTATTCTATTGTATGTTCTTGCCTCCTTTGTAGAAGATCAGTTGACCAAAAGTTTGGGGATTCATTTCTGGGCTCTCTATTCTTTTCCATTGGACCATATGTCTGTTTTTGTACCAATATCATGCTGTCTTGATAAATGTAGCTCTATAGTATTGTGTGAAGTCTGGGAGAGTTATTCTTCCAGCATCTGTCTTTTTCTTCAGTAATGTTTTGGCAATTCTTGGTCTTTTGTGGTTCCATATAAATTTTATTATGATTTGTTCTAGTTCTGTGAAATAGGTCCTGGGTAATTTGATACGGATTGCATTAAATAGGTAGATTGCCTTGGGCAGTATGACCATTGTAACAATATTGATTCTTCGAATCCAAGAGCATGGGATATCTTTCCATTTTTTAAAGTCTTCCTTAATTTCCTTCATCAATGGTTTATAGTTTTCCGTGTATAAGTTTTTCACTTCCTTGGTTAGATTTACTCTTAGTTATTTATTACTTTGGGTGCTATTTTAAAGGGTATTGTTTCCTTACTTTCTTTTCTTGTTGATTCATCGTTAGTGTAAAGAAATGCCACTGATTTTTGAACATTAATCTTGTAACCTGCTACCTTGCTGAGTTCTTCGATCAGCTCTAGTAGTCTTTGTGTGGACCTTTTAGGGTTTTCTATATATAGTGTCATGTCATTGGCATATAGTGACACTTTTACCTCTTCTTTTCCAATTTGGATCCCTTTTATTTCTCTCTCTTGTCTGATTACTGTGGCTAGGACTTCCAAGACTATTTTGAATAGGAGTAGTGTGAGTGGACAGCCTTGTCCCAGATTTTAGTGGGAAGCTTTTGAGTTTTTCACCATTGAGTACTATGTTGGATGTAGGTTTGTCATATATAGCTTTTATTATGTTGAAAGGTGTTCCCTCTATACCCACTTTGGTGAGAGTTTTTGTTATCAATGGGTGTTGAATTTTATCAATGCTTTTTCTGCGTCTATTGAGATAATCATGTGGTTTTTGTCCTTTCTCTTGTTAATGTGATGTATTACATTGATTGATTTGCATATGTTGAACCACCCTTCTGTCCCTGGGATGAATCCCACTTTGTCATGATGTATCATCTTTTTTATATGCTGTTGGATTCAATTTACTAATATTTTGGTAAGTATTTTTACAGGTATGTTCATCAGTCAAATTAGTCTGTAATTCTCTTTTTTGGTAGTATTTTTGTCTGTTTTTGGTATTGGAAGAATACATTCTGCATTGCCTATTAAAATCACTATAGATAGGTATAAGCCTCTGCCAAATAATCATCAATATCCATTAAGGCAAGAAGCCATAGAAGGAGTAAAATCCTTGATATCAGCTTACATTGAGAAAGGGCTTATTTTACCCTGCACCAGTCCTTGTAATACTCTCATCTTACCAATTAAAAATCCAAATGGCAAAGGTTGGAGATTTGTAGAAAATTTGAAATCTATCAATGCTATTATTATTCCTTGCCATTCTGTAGTGTCAAACCCCCATATCTTACTGACCTACATTGCTAAAAATGGTGGATTCTTTTCTGTGATAGATCTCTGTAGTACATTTTTTAGAATCCTTGTACATCCAGATGATCAGTATCTTTTTGCCTTTATTTGTATTGAAAGGCAATATACATGAACTGTAATGCCATAGGGTTATAAAAAAAAAGTCCTACTTACTTCTCTCAGATACCAAAAGCAGATCTAGATGATTTGGATTTACTTCATAAGTCAGTTTTGATACAATAAGTTGATGATTTGATGCTGTGTTCAGATTCCTTGGTAAACTGTCAGCAAGACACCCTATATTTACTTCAAAAGCTAGCCTTAAAAAGACATAAGGTGTCCACCTGCACCTCAGTGTTCATAGCGGTACTATTTACAGTAGCCAAGACATGGAAACAGCCTAAATTTCCATCAACTGATGACTGGATAAAGAAGTTGTGGTATATTTATACAATGGAATACTATTCAGCCATAAAAACTGACAACATAACGCCATTTGCAGCAACATGGATGTTCCTGGAGAATGTCATTTTAAGTCAAGTAAGCCGGAAAGAGAAATAAAAATACCATATGAGAGTCCTCATATATGGACTCTAAAAAAAAAAAAACACACAAAACATAAATACAAAATAGAAACAGACTCATAGACATAGAATACAAACTTGTGGTTGCCAAGGGGGCGGAAGGTGGGAAGGAATAGACTGGGATTTCAAAATGTAGGATAGATAAATAAGATTATACTGTAATGCACAGGGAAATATATACAAGATCTCATGGTAGCTCACAGAGAAAAAACTGTAACAATGAATATATATATGTTCATGTATAACTGAAAGATTGTGCTCTACACTGCAATTTGACACAACATGTAAAATGATTATAAAGCAATAAAAATGTTTAAAAAAAAAGACATAAGTTTTCCAAAGAGAAATTACAGTTCTGCAAGACTAGTGCAAAATATTTAGGCATAGACCATCTAAAGAAGGACTTTTAGTTGATATGGATAGAGTGAAAGATATTATAGCCTTCTCTGCCCTGAAAATAAAAAGACAATTAAGGGGATTTTTAGGCCCTGCAGTCTACTGGAGGAACTGGATTCCAAATTTTTCTTTAATAGCTCAGCCAGTATATAGTTTAATCAAACAAGACCAAATGAAACCCTTGGCTGTAATGTAGAACATTCTGAAACTATGGAGACTAAAATATCTCCTGGCCAAGGCCTTAGATCTGGGTCATCCAAATTATGATCTACCCTTCTCCCTCTTTGTTCATGAGAACAAAGGGACTCCATTAAAAGTGCTAACCCAGTAACATGGTTGTTATTATTCGCCAATAGGATACTATAGCCAACAGTTAGATTCAGTAACTGGGGGCCTCCCACCTTCCCTGCAAGCAATCACAGTGACAGCTGTGCTATGGCAGATCACAGAAGAGATAGTCATGAGTCACCCTTTCATTGTCTTTGTTTCTGATTCTGTGGAAGTTTTATTAAATTCTCATCACACACAGCATTATTCAGCAAGCCCATTAACCTCTCATGAAATTATCTTGCTCTCACCAAATATCATTCTTCACAGGTGTAACAAGCTTAATCCAGCTAATTTGCTACCAAAGGAATCAGACATCAATGATGAAAAATGTGATTGTATTGTTTTTACTGACCATCTCTTATCCCCCAGGATTGATCTCCAAGAAAGCCCTAAAGATAATCCTGATTTGATATTATTCATTGATGGTTCTTATCTATAAGGACCTCATGGAAAGTATCAGGGTGGTTATGCTGTCATTTCTCCAGTGGCAATTCTTGAAAAGTGTCCCTTACCTACATTCTCTTCTGCCCAATAGGCTGAATTAATAGCATTAACAAGAGCTTGCCAGTTGGCAAAAGGGAAGTCCACTAACACTTACACTGACAGCTGCTATGCTTTCAGAGTTGCCCATGCTTTTGGCATGCTCAGGACAACCTATCAAAATTGGGAGACAAGTTGCAGAATTATTGGATGCAATTTTCTACCTAGTGCATTAGCTATTATTATTCAGGCAATTCAAAGGCTGACACCACAGAAGCAAAAGGGAATTCCTTGGATGATCATGCCACCAGAACAGCAGCCCTGGAAAATAACAGTGATCAATTAATAGCCATTTTCTCTTTCAGCTTCCCAATAACCTTACTGATACCCTGTTAAGTTTTCAGAGAACAACACCAAAAGAAGAAAAGAATGGTTGGAAACAAAAAAGAGGAATGTTTGACTCCAATAGAGTGCTCTGGATAGGGCCAAATTAAAATCCTATCCTTCCATTTGGAGCTCAATATTCCATTTTGCAATATATTCATGAGTTAACTCATTGGAACCCAGATAAGATGGTTTTGTGGGGAAACCAGTATTTTTGGAAGCCTTCTTTCACTATAGCTTGGAAGGTTTATTCTAGATGCATCACATGCCCATAATACAACCCAGGAAACCCATTACATAGTTCTCAAGGAAGCTTTCCATTACCTGCAGGTCCTTTTGAAATTTGGCAGATTAATTTCATCCAAATGCCTCATTCTCAAGGTTATCACTACATACTTGTTATGATTTGTATGTTTTCACACTGGGTTGAGGCATTTCCATGTGAAAGGGCCACTGCACAGTCAGTAGGCAAATTAATTTTAGAGAGGGTGATTCCCATTTGTGGAGTCCCTTCCAAAATACATAGTGATAGAAGAACCCACTTTACTGGACAAATTATTAAAGAAATTTTGGCCTATCATGCAGCATTTCAATTGTGTTTATCATCCCCAGTTATCTGGGTTAGCAGAAAGAACAAATGGAACAATTGAAATGCAATTGGCTAAACTTGTAAATATTTACTCCTTATCATGGCCAAAGGCCCTTCTATTGGTCCTTCTCAACCTTAGATCTACCCATTTTGGGAAACATCATTTGTATCCTTTTGAAATTATCACAGGGAAACCAATGAGATTAGACAAAGGATTGTATGAACCTATATTATTAAAAGCAGATATGTTATGTTATTGTAAAGGTTTCATCGTACTTTTAAAAAGACGTTCTAAGCTTGTTTCTGAATCTTATCATAGTAATCTATCTTTGGATGAGGATCAGATATCCCATGACCTACAACCACGAGATTATGTAATTGGAAAACACATCACCTAAAGAATTCACTACAACCCAGACGGAAAGGCCCTCACCAGGTACTCTTAACTAGCTCCTGTATAGCTAAACTAAAGGGAATTGACTCCTGGATTCATATCTCCCATCTAAAAAGGGTCTCTGCAGCAGATTGGTCTATAGAGAAATCTGCTGACCTCAGATTCACTCTAAAACACTCTTTGAATAGAGAAGAAACTGCACCAAGATGAGAAGTTGATGACATCAGATATGAGCAGCTTGCCCAAGATACTGGACCTGAGCTGAGTGATCATTTATAATGTTTTCTTAACTTTGTGGACTTTTGCATATGAATCATTTTTTTTTTTTACCATGGAAATGACCATATGTTAATTTTAAAAATTAATCGAATTGTTGGGTTTCTGGCCAATTATCTGTGTCTAGTACCTCTGGGATACCTTCATGGATTTCTCTTCTCCAGGGCTCAGATTGGATAGCCCTTTTTAAATTTATTTTAGAAGAAAGCAAGCTCAGCCCTATCCAAGCTATTGATCTTACTAGGTGGGATCCCCTCACTTGACCAATTAATAATACCTGTCTTGATCTTGGCCATAAATATGAATTTTCTTATAGGGTCACTCTAGCTCAATCAAAACAATGAGCTAAATCTCAAAGATGGTAACCTCCCATATATTAAAAGGAAGCCTCCCACAATTATGGGATGGATTTATGTAGTTAACATCAGGATATGGTATTTTAAGCTTAAAAGCTCCTCTATGTTGGGAGCAGCTAAATCATACTAAGGATAATTAGGTTAGTAGCATTAGGAAATTAGGCTGGGTACCTAATGAACAATGTCTATATATCATTACCCTTAGAAATAGTGATTGGTATGGAACAGACTGTGTCAGACAACCAGAGATTCACTGGGTCACACCCAATGGAACTCAGTGGATTTGTGGCACATATTTATGGCCTTGGCTTCCACCCAGATGGATAGGAAGATGGGCCCTAGGGTTCCCTTGGACCCAAGATCATATACATAACAATTTAGAGATGACATAAGCCAATTTGTCATTGATACCAGCCCACTGTTTCAAAGTGTCTGTATTTCACTGGTATGACCACTTAGCAGCTATTTTTGCACTTTCAATAGGATGAGAGAATGTAATTGGCCATATCAAAGCTTTAACAAAATTCACTCAATAAGCCTTAAATGATAGCAATCAAGCTATTAGACTGATGAATTCTGAGCTCTCTATGATGAGGAAAGTGTTGCTACAAAACCGCATGGCCCTTGATATACTTACAGCATCTCAGGGAGGCACCTGTGCCATAATTCAAACTGAATGCTGCATTTTCATACCTGATGAATCCTCTAATAAAACACATTTAATGACCCATATGAAAAATCAGATTTCTACCTTAAGTGACCTAGTCCCCAGTCTCAATGACCTCTTCAAAAACTGGTTTGTAGTGGGAGGCTTTTGGCTTAAATACCTGCTTATTACTCTATTAACACTATTAATCATATTATTTGTATTTTGCCTGCTTTACAAGATTATTGTTTTTTGTACTACCAAATGTGTAGCTGAGCCTTCAGCAAAAATAATGATGACTAGATGACTTGAAGCAGTGAACCAGTTATACACCTTTGTGTCAAAACAATAATTGTAATAGTGTGATTCTAGGTATGGGAATGAGCAATGAGAGAAAAATATTTCCTGGATCATAATAGACTAGTAATACAGGTGGTCCCGATAATTTTTTTAGTATCAACATGGCCTGATCCAAAAATTAACACTTTTGAGTGGCATGTCAACAGAATCTTTGCACAATCTAGAAATGAGCCTTCCTAGCACCGTGGGGCAAAATTGGTCATGAAATGTCTCCCAAAATATTGGTCAAATTTAGGGCCAAGGGGGAGCACTGTGAACAAGAAAAATAATGTGAATCGTATCAGTAAGCAAAGAATGCTGAAGCCATCAAGTCATCAGCTGCTGCCACCCCCCCCAGTAAAGACAGACCTGCTGCCCAGCCTCTGCAGCCACTCATGATGGTGCACTCTGAGGCGACTCAGTATAAGAAAGGACAGTATACTGGCCCTAGATAGCTGGATGTTTGTCAAAGGAATTATTTCAATAAGCCCAAATGTTTGCTCCCTCCCATACATAGAATAGTATTAAATTTCTTAATTGAGAATCTAGCTTTCTTCAGTTAACAACTAATCTTTTAATGTTCTGACTACCTTGTCTTTGTAGTAAAACACCTATTATCTTAGCTCCTCTCCTAACTCTTTAGAGCAGTCCCTCAGATCGATCTGAGAGGCTGTCATCCTGGCTTGAGTGCTCCTGCCAAATAAAACATAATTCTCAACTTTTACGCTGTGCATTTATTTCAGTCAACAGGAGGAATATTGTTCATTCACTGGGTCTCCCCCTCTCCAAAGGAATGGTCAGCATGATGGAGGGGGAACCTCTGAGGCTCAGATATGTATGGAATAGCCCTTGGCCAACAGAACTAAGCTAAATGGGCACAAAGACCACACAATCCCCAGCCCTAGAATTGAACTGGCAGGGGTGGGACTGGGCAGGCTACCCAAGCTGGGCAGAGGATTCAGGCCTACTGTACAGAGGCAACCTCAGGGGACTGCAGTGTGTGCTATGTGACATTGTTGGGAGGGTATACAGATCAGAAAAGCCTGGGTCCCCTATCAAATAATAATAATTAAAAAAGCAAACAACACTGCTGGTACACCCTGGTGGGAGGGGCACTGTAGAATTTGTCTCCGCAAACCCACGTCACCTTTACTGGCGTGTTCGTGGGAGAAGAGAGGCGGGGATCAACCATAGCCACCAAATTCTCTGGTGCATGGTAATCAGGTAAAGACAGGTTCAAAACCTGAATAGGGTCTCCACAACCTCATAGCAGGGCTGAGATTCGTTTATAGCCCCAAGCAGAGGGGAACATTCTGCCAAGGTAACTCTGTGCACTTGCGCCTCTAAGAAAAATAAACAAGGAGCAGAGTTCTGCCACAGAGCAGGGACGAGTGCTGGTGTGGCCATTTTCTCCAAGACTGCCTACTGAGCTTGGAACCAACAAGGTGCCATGGGGAGCAGCACTGAACAAGGGAGTGATCAGCCCAACTACCATGCACAAGCTTGGTTCTGGACCACGATGTCAGAAGGGGGCATGACCCACCCCCCAACCTTACAGGAGCTCTGCACAGACACATGGCATTGGGAGGAGAGGTGATCCACCCACCTACTGGACCTGAGAGCAGCAAAGACAGGGGGCACAACCAGAGGGCCTCTGGAACCAGCAAGCAGAATTTGTGCTGCAGGGCGAGGGCAGGAGCAGCTACAACCACAGGGAAAAAAAGGAGCCCCTGCTCAATAAACAGGGCAAGCCCTGGTTACCAGAACACCAGCCACACCCCCAATCAAAGGGATAAAAGGGAAAAACCACAAAAAGAATACTTGGAAACCACTCATACTTAAGAAGGACTTCGGCAAAATTAATAAGAGCACAC
The DNA here is from genome assembly GCF_009834535.1 of Camelus ferus. Lineage (NCBI taxonomy): Eukaryota > Metazoa > Chordata > Mammalia > Artiodactyla > Camelidae > Camelus > Camelus ferus. The sequence continues at coordinate 3,143,331 of NC_045732.1, forward strand.
AGACTTGATGGGAATATATCAAGTATTTTTTTCTTTTCTTTTTTAAATTTTAATTTTTGAATTGAGTTAGTCAGTTTAAAATATTCTGTCAATTTCTGGTGTACAGCACAATTCTTCAGTCATAAATGAATATATGTATATTCATTTTCATATTCTTTTTCACCATGAGCTACTACAAGATATTGAATATATTTCCTTGTGCAATATGGTAAAATTTTGTTTATCTATTTTATATATACCAGTCAGTATCTGCAAGTCTTGAACTCCTAGTTTTTCCCTACCCACCTCCCTCCCCGCTGGCAACCACAAGTCTGTATTCTGTCTGTGAGTCTGTTTCTGTTTTATATATAAGATCATTTATCTATTTGTTTTTAGATTCCAGATATGAGTGATATCATATGGTATTTTTCTTTCTTTTTCTGGTTTACTTAAATTAGAATCATATTCTCTAGGGAGAACAATGCTGCTGCAAATGTCATTGCATTATCATTTTTATGTCTGAGTAGTATTCCATTATATAAATATACCATATCTTCTTTATCCAGTCATCAGTCCATGGACATTTAAGTGGTTACCATGTCTTCACAACTGTAAATAATGCTGCAATGAAAATTGGAGTGAAGGTGTCTTTTTGAATTAAGATTTCCTATGGATATATGCCCAAGAGGTGGATTGTTGGGTCATGTGGTAAGACTATTTTAGTCTTTTGAGGAATCTCCATACTGTTCTCCACAATGGATGCATCAAACTGCATTCCCACCAACAGTGTAAATGGGTTCCCTTTTTTCCACACCCTCCAAGCATTTATCATCTGTGGACTTCTGAATGATGGCCATTCTGACTAGTGTGAGGTGATACCTCATGATAATTTTGATTTGCATTTCTCTGATAATTAGTGATATTGAGTACTTTTTTGCTGTGCCTCTCTGTCATAATTATGTCTTCACTGGAGAATTGCTTGTTTAGGTGTTCTACCCGTTTTTGAATTGGGTTGTTTCTCTTTTTCTCATTAAGTTCTATGAGCTGTTTATATAATTCTGGAAATTAAGCTCTTGGCAGTTTTGACTTTTGCAAATATTTTCACCCAATTCCGTAAGTTGTCATTTTGTTTTACTAAAGATTTCCTTTGCTATGCAAAAACTTGTAAGTTTAATTAGGTCACATTTGTTTATTTTTGGTTTTACTTCTATTTCTTGGGTAGACTATCCTAGGAGAATATTGCTGAGATGTGTGTCAGATAAAGTTTTGCCTATGTTTCCTTCTAGGAGGTTTATTGTAGCTTGTCTTATGTTTAAATCTTTGAAATATTTTGAGTTTAATTTTGTATATGGTGTAAAGGATATTCTAACTTCATTGATTTAAATGCTGTGGTCCAGTTTTCCCAACACCATTTGCTGAAGAGACTGTCTTTATTCCATTGTATGTTCTTGCCTCCTTTGTCAAAGATTAATTGACCAAAAGCTTGTGGGTTCATTTCTAGGATCTCTACTCTGTTCCATTGAACCATATGTCTGTTTTTGTACAAATACCATGCTGTTCTGATTACTGTAGTTTTGTAGTATTGCCTGAAGTCTGGGAGGATTATTCCTCCAATCCCATTCTTTTCGTTCAGTAATGCTTTGGCAATTATAGGCCTTATGTGATCCTGTATAAATTTTAATATTATTTATTCTACTTCTGTGAAATATGTTCTGGTTAATTTGATAGGGATTG
>NC_045732.1:3145143-3199055 GCF_009834535.1 Camelus ferus
CGACAAAACAGAAAAAAAAAATTATTGACCTTCAGTAAAGCTAGTTACAAGACACGTCTGTATTGATTAAACCAACAAGCTTAAGCTGGCTTTAATATCAGATATTAATCTAACATTGAATATTTTTAGATATTGTGAAACTGAAATTCATTCTTACCAGTTTTTTAATATTAAGAAATATTTAATTTGTAAGTGCTTATTTTTAAGACAATTCAATAGAGCTTTTTTTATAAATTTAATTTTGATAGTATTATCCAGAGGTAGAGACATATATGTATAATGTAAACACAGATATAGACGAAACTAGAGATCTCATAACTTTGCTTTACCACTAAGTTATGAATCCAGTATTATAATATAAACTTACTAGTTTATAAGTAATAATTTGAATAAGTTAATTTTTTTGCTTAGATGATTAATTATTTACTCTGTGTGGAAAATACTTTTAAGATTTCTATTTGTCCTTGATAAATACTAAGGAAGCTGTGAATTAGATTTTGGGTGAGGGAGCCTTTCTAGAGGTTTTAGTTTTTAAAAAAACTGCTTTTTTTTTTTTTTTTCCTTTTTGCCCCTTTGGCTTCAGGGTTTACCTGATTGAGCTAATTAGGTTCAGTCTCAGGTCATTATGGGCTGTGTTTACATTTCTGATTTGTAAAGATTTGTAACACAAAGATAGTTGTTTTTAATTCCCCAATAACCTGGTCTTCCATTTGGAAAATATTAAAAGTTTAATTTGCCTAACTAAATTTTCCTTAATTTGTTTTTTTTTTAAATCAGTGAGAAGACTTCTAACAAAAGTAGAAATCAAGAGTTCTATGTTCTAGAACTTTAGGGTTCAATGTATTGTGCCTTCAAATGTTTACACAGGCATTCAACAAAAGCCCTCTTTCTGAGTGCACAGGTTATACCCAGAGCAAAAATTTCTTATATTTATTTTTTAATTAATTTTCTTAATTGACGTATAATCAGTTTACAATGTGTCACTTTCTGGTGTACAGCATAATGTTTCAGTCATACATATATACACATATACTCCCTGTCATATTCTTTTCCATTATAGGTCACTAAAAGATATGGAATATAGTTCCTGAAATCTTTCTAACATTTTTGTGCTTGACATACCATTATACTTTTTTTAAACTTTATTTTATTGAAGTACAGTCAATTACAATGTGTCAATTTCTGGTGTACAGGACAATGTCCTGGTCATGCATATACATACATATATTCATTTTCACATTTTTTCATTAAAGCTTACTATAAGATATTGAATATAGTTCCCTGTGCTATACAGAAGAAACATTATTTAAAATCTATTTTTATATATAGTGGCTAGCACTTGTATATCTCAAAACCCCAAATTTAATCCTTCCCATTCTTTTTCCCCTGTAACCATAAGATTGTTTACTATGTCTGTGAGTCTGTTTCAATTTGTAAATGAGTTCATAGTGTCTTTTTTTTTTTTAGATTGCACATATGAGTGATATCATGTGGTATTTTTCTTTCTCTTTTTGGCTTACTTCACTTAGAATGATGATATCTAGGTCCACTCATGTTGCTACAAATACCATTATTTTATTCTTTTTTATGGCTGAGTAGTATTCCATTGTATAAATATATCACAACATTTTTATCCAGTCATCAGTTGATGGACATTTAGGTTGCATTCATGTCTTGGCTTAAATAGTGCTGCTATAAACACTGTGGTGCATGTATCTTTTTGAATTAGAGTTCCCTCTGGATATATACCCAGAAGTGGGATTGCTGGATCATAAGGTAAGTCTATTTTTATTTTTTGAGGAATCACCATACTATTTTCCATAATGGCTGCACCAAACTACATTTCCATCAGCAGTGTAGGAGGGCTACATTTTCTCTGCACCTTCTCCAGCATTTATCGTTCATGAACTTTTAAATGATGGCCATTGTGACCAGTGTGAGGTGATACCTCATTGTAGTTTTGATGGCATTTCTCTGATAATTAGTGATATTGAGCATTTTTTCATGTGCCTGTTGACGATTTGTATGTCTTCATTGGAGAATTGCTTGTTGAGGTCTTCTGCCCATTTTTGGATTGGGTTGTTTGGGTTTTTTGTTATTAAGTTGCATGCACTGTTTATATAGTCTAGAAATTAAGCCTTTGTCAGTTGCATCATTTGTAAATATTTTCTCCCATTTCATAGGTTGTCATTGACATACCACTTCATATTTGTTAGAGGTATGTCAGTCAAAATCCCTCACCATTACAGTGAGTTCATTTCTCTCCGTAATTTTTTTGGTATATATATATATACCAAAAAATTTTTTATTGCAATATAGTCAGTTTACAATGTTGTGTCAATTTCTGGTGTACAGCACAATGCTTCAGCCATACATAAACATATATTCATTTTCATATTATTTTCCACCATAAGTTACCACAAGATATTGAATATAATTCCCTGCACTATACAGCATGAACTTCTTGTTTATCTGTTTTATATATGTATGTTAGTATTTGAAAACCTCTCACTCCCACTTTATCCCCACCCACCCTCCTCCTGCCCTGGTTACCACAAATTTGTCCTCTATGTCTAAAAGTCTGTTTCTCTTTTACAATTAAATTTGTTTCTCAATTGTTTTTTGGAGGTTTTTGTTTGTTTGTTTGTTTTTTAGATTTCGTAAATAAGTGACATCATATGGTATTTTTCTTTCTCTTTCTGGCTTACTTAACTTAGAATGACAGTCTCCAGGTCCATCTGTGTTGCTACAAATGGCATTATTTTATTATTTTTTATGGCTGGGTAGTATTCCATTGCATAAATATACCACTTCTTTACCCAGTCATCTGTCGATGGACATTTAGGTTGTTTCCATGTATTGACTATTGTAAATAGTGGCTGTAAACACTGGGGTTAATGTGTCTCTTTGAATTAAGGTTCCCTCTGGATATATGCCCAGGAGTGGATTGCTGGATCCTATTGTAAGTCTATTTTTAGTCTTTTGAGGAATCTCTGTACTGTTTTCCATAACAGGTGCACCAAATTACATTCCAACCAATAGTGTAGGAGAGTTCCCTTTTCTCCACAGCTTCTCCAGCATTTGTCATCTGTGGACTTCTGAATGATGGCCATTCTGACTGGTGTGAGGTGATACCTCATGGTAGTTTTGATTTGCATTTCTCAGATAATTAGTGATATTGAGCTTTTTTTCATGTGCTTATTGGCCATTTGCATGTCTTCTTTGGAGAAATTCTTATTTAGGTCTTCTGCTCATTTTGGATTGGAATTTTTTTCTTATTAATTTTTATGAGCTGCTTTTATATTCTGGAAATTAAGCCCTTGTCAGTCTCATCTTTCACAAACATTTTCTCCCATTATGTAAGTTGTCTTTTTGTTTTGCTTATTATTTCCTTTGCTGTGCCAATGCTCTTAAGTTTAATTAGATCCCATTTGTTTATTTTTGCTCTTATTTCTATTATCAGGATACATTTCTCTAGGAAAACATTGCAGAGATTTATGTCAGGTAATGTTTTGCTTGTTTCCTTTTGAGAGTTTTATAGTGTCTTGTCTTATGTTTAAGTCTTTAAGTAATTTTGATTTTATTTTTGTGTATGGTGTAAGGGAGTGTTCTAACTTCATTGATTTATATGCAGCTGTCCAGTTTTCCCAACACCATTTGCTGAAGAGACTGTTTTTATTCCACTGTGTGTTCTTGCCTCCTTTGTCAAAGATTAATTGACCAAAATTCTGTGGGTTCATTTCTGGGCTCTCTATTCTGTTCCATTGGTCCATATGTCTGTTTTTGTACTAACTCCATGCTGTTTTGATTACTGTAGCTCTGTAGTATTCTCTGAAGTCTGGAAGGATTATTCCTCCAGCTTTATTCTTTTTATTCAGTATTGCTTTGGCAATTCTAGATCTTTTGTGACTCCATATAAATTTTATTATGATTTGTTCTAGTTCTGTGAAAAATCTCCTGGGTAATTTATTAGAGGCAGCATTAAATCTGTAGATTGCTTTGGGTAGTATGGCCATTTTAACATTATTAATTCTTCCAATGCAAGAACATGAGATATCTTTCCATTTCTTTAAGTCATCTTTAATTTCTTTAGTCAACACTCTGTAGTTCGCTGCATATAAGTCTGTCACTTCCTTGGTCAGATTTATTACTAAATATTTTACTTTTCTGGATGCAATTTTAAAAGAAATTGTTTCTTTACTTTCCTTTTCTGATATTTCATTGTTAGTGTAAAGAAATGCAACTGATTTCTGTATGTTAATCTTGTATCCTTCTACCTTGCCAAATTATTTTATCAACTCTAGTAGTTTCTGTGTGGAGCCTTTTTGGATATATATACCCAAAAATATAGATAGATAGATAGATAGATAGATAGATAGATAGATAGATAGATAGAATCATGTCATCCACATATAAGGACAATTTTACCTCTTCAGAGCAAAAATTTCTTATTAGTTTTCATTGGCCCTGGGTATTAACTACAAGATTTTATTTCATATAGTGTCAGCTCAGGTAATCCTGTTGACTTCTTTTAGTGTGTTTAATTAATACTATCTGAGGAGAAGACTCATATGTTCTGTCTTACAATACCAGGCAGGAGAAGCACTCCGCAGTGAGACATAATGTCTATCCCATAATATAATTATTCAAAAGATATGTAACAATCTTATATGAAGCCTATTTAAATCTACCAATTTATTTAAACTTTTATCTCAATTCTATCAACTTTTACTTTAGTTTCCTTTAGGACTCCGTCAATAAGACTTGGTCTTATAAGGAGTCCTAGAAGCTTTCCTTTTTATACTCCAGCCATTTTATCTAATTTTGTACAAAGGCTGTGGCGTTCCCAGTGAGGGACTGAGTCAATGGACTCAGGCCCTTTTGTCAATATTTTTACTTGATTAATTGGCCTGTTTCCCCAAGCAATTTTTGGTCAGGTATCCCAGTATAATTTTCTTCCAGCTCTCTCTATCTCTCTCTCTCCCTCCCTCTCTCTCTCTCTCTCTCTCTTTCTATATATATATATATATATATATATATATATGTACACACACACATATATATATGGTCCATTATTATATATAATTATAATTCTGTGTAACATGATGTATAATACTATAATATATTACTATTCACATATCCATTATTATATATATATAACAGGAGGTTCACTTGTCCTGTGTAACCTTAAGTAGTGTTGTAGCAAAGCCTTTTGTTTTAATACTATTAGCATCCATTTTAGTTATCCAATTTCTAATAACATCCTGAAAATTTCTGTCCTGTTGGGACAAGTCCTTTTAAAAATTTCCATCTAGTTGGTAAGAAGTATCTATACTTTCCCTCACTTTTTTTTTTCTGTTAATCCACCTAATTAACATTAATTGACCATTATTTTTATTAGCATTTGTAAGACTTACTGAGTCGAAATAAAGACCACAGATAAGGTTTCCAAAACCATTTTGTTGTTGCTGTTTTTGTTTGTTTTAAACTAAGGTAGATCTTAGGTCAGCTGTTATATATATTTTGTCCATCTTCTAATCTGTGTTTTTAAATAGGTACCAATAAAACAGCCATTAAAATGAAAATTCTCTAACAGTATACCAATATAGAAGTTTCTCCAGTTTAGAGAATCCACTGTCTGGCCATTGACAAGTATTATCTCAATCATAACTCAAACAAATAAGACTCAAGAGACATCTCACAAGTGATTGAAAAGGGTGTAAACTTCACAAGATCTAGATATGGAAAGTTTACTCCCAACAACAGTTTAGGAAAAGGTCTTCATTTTACAGGTGGATTCAAGGAAGATTAATATGACAAAGTCCCCTGAGAGTTGTTACAGCCAGACAAAAAGACTGCTCAGAATCCCAGTCAGTTTGACTGGCTGCCAATAAATGCACCATATGTACCTTCTGGATAGCAGAGACCAAGATCTTGAAACACAGGGGGGAAAAGTGTGTAACAAAATCAGGTAGAACATTTACATCTCAAAGACACAGGGAGAGAAATGCAAGTTCCCCCAGGAGACTTCTTGTTCCTTTAATATTAGAATTCTGAAAATATATTTTATCAGGCTGGCTTTTTCTAATTGTACAAACACAAAAATAAAAGAGATTTTGATGATATGTGTATGTATGTGTATATATATATATATATATACACCCAGTTAGGCCACTTTTAGTACATGTAAGTATAAATTCTTTATGTACATAGTAAAATCTTCCCAGTATCTCTCCACTGAGGATAAATCACTCAGTGTTTTTCAACTAAGTAAAATCTTCCCAGTGTCTTTCAAATGAGGGTAACTCACCCAGTGGTACTTAGGTACCTCTTCTTGAAACTAAGTTTCAAGGAAAACCTTCTCCTCCAGTGATGAGTTTATCTTTAATCAGTAAATTTAGGGTCATCAGTCAATAACAGGAGATCAAGGTCCAGAAGAGACTCAGTCAAATTCCTCTAGACACTTTGAAAATGTGCACAGGCATGGGGGGGCTTCTATTGTTACCAAAATTCCAATTCCTCTTCCTCCCAGAGTTCAGGTGAAGGAGAGAAGGCTGCTCTGGGTCCCTTTGTGATTGCCAAAACTGCCGACTGGAAAAAAATGCACAACCTAAAAGTTGAGAATTATTTTTCTTTTCATGACCTTATCTAAGACTATAGCCCATGATTTAGTCTCTCAGATAGTTATGAGAAATTGTTCCAAACAGGTAAGAGAGGACCAAGGATATATGGAAAAAAACTTTTTTTGTCCATAGGCATATTTTTATTTTTATTTTTAATACTTTTTCGTTGCATTATACTGATTTTAAAATGCTCTGTCAATTTCCAGTGTACAGCACAATTTTCAAGTTATACATAAATATACATATATTATCACATTTTATTTTTGATGTGAACTACCACAAATCTTGTATATATTTCCCTGTGCTATACAGTATAATCTTGTTTATACTGCATATGTCTGTCAGTATCTACAAATTTCGAACTCCCAGTCTGTCCCTTCCCACCACCCTCCTTGGCAACCAGAAGTTTGTATAATATGTCTATGAGTCTGTTTCTGTTTTGTATTTATGTTCATTTTTTTTTTAGATTCCATATATGAGCTGTCACATATGGTATTTTTCTTTCTCTTTATGGTTACTTCACATAGAATGACATTCTCCAGAAACATCCATGGTGCTGCAAGTGGTGTTGTGTTGTCATTTTTTAAGGCTAAATACTATTCCAATGTATAAATAAACCACTTCTTCTTTATCCAGGCATCTGTTGGTGGAAACCTATGCTGTTTCTATGTCTTCACTATTGTAAATAGTACTGCTAAGACATTGGGGTGCAGGTGTATTTTTGAAGTAGGGTTCCTTCTGGATGTATGCCCAGGAGTGGGATTACTGGGTCATATGGTAAGTGTATTCCTAGTCTTTTGAGGAACCTCCATACTGTTTTCCACAGTGGCTGCACCAAATTGCATTCCCACCAGCAGTGTAGGAGGGTTCCCTTTTCTCCACAGCCTCTCCAGCTTTTGTTATTTGTGGACTTTTGAATGATGGCCACTCTGGTTGGTGTGAGGTAATACCTCATTGTAGTTTTGATTTGCACTTCTCTGACAATTAGTAACACTGAGCATTTTTTCATGTACCTATTGATCATTTGTATTTCTTCCTTGGAGAATTGCTTGTTTAAGTCTTCTGCCCATTTTTGGATTAGGTTCTTTGATTTTTTTTCTTATTAAGTCTTATGAGCTGCTTATATATTCTGGAGATCAAGCCTTTGTCGGTTTCATTTTCAAAAATTTTCTCCCATTCCATAGATTGTCGTTTTGTTTTACTTATGGTTTCCTTTACTGTGCAGAGGCTTGTAAGGTTCATTAGGTCCCATTTGTTTATGCTTGCTTTTATTTATATTGCTTGGGTAGACTGCCTTAGGAGAGCATGTATGTGATGTATGTGAGATGTATGTGAGATAATGTTTTGCCTGTATTTTCTCCTAGGAGTTTTATTGTATCTTGTCTTGTGTTTAAGTTTTTGATCCATTTTGATTTTATTTTTGTGTATAATGTAAGGGAGTGTTCTAGTTTCATTGATTTACATGCTGCTGTCCAGTTTTCCCAACACCATTTGCTGAGAAGACTGTCTTTATTCCATTGTATATTCTTGCCTCCTTTGTCGAAGATTAGTTGACCAAAAGTTTGTGGGTTCATTTCTGGGCTCCCTATTCTGTTCCATTGGTCTATATGTTTGTTTTTGTACCAATACCATGCTGTCTTGATGACTGTAGAGCTATAGTATTGTCTTTAGTCTGGCACAAAATTTCCTCCAGCCTCTTTCTTTTTCTTCAGTAATGCTTTGGAAAGTCTAGGTCTTTTGTGGTTCCGTATAAATTTTATTATGATTTTCTCTGGTTCTGTGAAATATGTCCTGGGTTATTTGATAGGGTTGCATTTAATGTGTAGATTGCCTTGGGCAGTGTGACCATTTTAACAATATTGATTCTTCCAATCCAGGAGCATGGGATATCTTTCCATTTATTTAAGTCTTCTTTAATTTCCTTAAGCAGTGTTATACAGTTTTCTGTGCATAACTTCCACCTCCTTCATTAGATTTATTCCTAGGTATTTTATTACTTTGCGTGCTATATTAAGGGGATTGTTTCTTTACTTTATTTTTCTGTTGATTCATCATTAGTGTAAAGAAATGCAACTGATTTTTGAAAGTTAATCTTGTAACCTGCTACTTTGCTGAATTCTTCGATTAGCTCTAGTAGTTTTTCTGTGGACCTTTTAGGGTTTTCTATATATAGTAACATGTCATTGGCATATAGTGACACTTTTACCTCTTCTTTTCCTATTTGGATTTCTCTCTCTTGTCTGATTGCTGTGGCTAGGAATTCCAGGACTATGTTGTAAAGGAGTGGTGATAGTGGGCATCTTTGTCTTGTCCCACATTTTAGTGGGAAGCTTTTGAGTTTTTCACCATTGAGTACTATGCTGGCTGTAGGTTTGTCATATATAGCTTTTATTATGTTGAGAGATGTTCCCTCTATACACACTTTGGTGAGAGTTTTTGTTATCAATGGGTGTTGAATTTTATTAATGCTTTTTCTGCATCTATTGAGATGATCATGTGGTTTTTGTCTTTTCTCTTGTCAATGTGATGTATTACATTGATTGATTTGCATATGTTGAACCACCCTCGTGTCCCTGGGATGAACCCCACTTGGTCATGATGTATAATCTTTTTTTATGTGTTGCTGGGTTCTACTTGCTAATGTTTTGGTGAGGATTTTGTTATCTATGTTCATTGGTGATATTGGCCTATAATTGTCTTTTTTGGTAGTGTCTTCGCCTGGTTTTGGTTTCAGGGTGATGGTGTCTTCATAGAATGAGTTTAGGAGTATTCCCTCCTTTTCCATCTTCTGGAAAAGCTTGAAAAGGACTGGTATGAGTTCTTCTTTGTGTGTTTGGTAGAATTCCCTAGTGAAGCTGTCCGGTCCTGGACTTTTATTTGTAGGGAGGTTTTTTATTGCTATTTCGATTTCATTTCTAGTGATCGGATTGTTCAAGTGGTCAGTTTTTCTTGATTCAGTCTTGGTGGACTGTATGTTTCCAGAAACTTGTCCATCTCCTCTAGGTTATCCAGTTTGGTTCCATATAGTTTTTCATAATATTCTCTTATGATATTCTGTATTTCTATTTTATTTGTTGTAATTTCTTCATTCTCCTTTCTTATTTTGCTAATTTGTGCTGTCTCTGTTTTCTTCTTTGTGAGTTTGGCCAGAAGTTTGTCGATTTTATTTACTTTTTTTTAAAAAAAAAAAAAAGCTGTTCTTTTGATTTTTTCTATGGTTTTTTTAAATCTCTATTTTATTTATTTCCTCTGTAATCTTGATAATTTCCTTCCTTCTGCTGCCTTTTGTAGTTTCTTGTTCTTCTTTTCCTAGTTCCTTAAGCTGGTGGTTTAAATTGTTTATTTGAGATTGTTCTTCTTTTTTGAGGAAGGCCTGTATCACTATACACTTCCCTCTTAGCACTGCCTTTGCTGTGTCCCATAAATTTTGTGTGGTTGTGCTTTCATTTTCATTTGTGTGAAGGTATTTTTTAATTTCAACATTGATTTCCTCATTGACTCATTGGTTTTTTAATACTATGTTGTTTATTCTCCATGCTTTCCTTTCTTTCTCCTTTGTTTCTCTGTTGTTGATTCTAGTTTCATGGCATTGTGGTCAGTAAGGATGCTTGAGATAATTTCTATCTTCTCAAAATTGTTGTGGTTTCTTTTGTGCCCAATTACATGTTCAATCCTAGAAAATGTTCCATGTGCACTTGAAAAGAATGTATAACCTATTATTGGGTGGTGTAATTCTCTGAAAATATCCACCAAATCTAATTTTTCTATTGTATTAGTTATTTTCTCTGTTGCCTTATTTATTTTCTGCCTGGGAGGTCTGTCTAGTGATGTTAATGTGGTGTCAAAATATCCGACAATGATTGTATTCCCATCAATATACCCCTTTATCTCTGTTATTTTTTTGTGTACTTAGGTGTTCCTTATTGGATGCATATATATTAATGAGTGTAATATCCTCATCATGTATTACTCCTTTAATTATTGTAAAATGTCCTTCTTTATCTTTCTTTATGTCTTTTGTTTTAAAGTCTATTTTGTCTGAAATCAGTACTGCTACACCTGCTTTTTTGCCTTTTCCTGAGAACAAAAAAAAAATTAAAAAGAAAAAATAATACTCTATATTTTCTTGCTTCCTTCACCCACACTTAATGATTTAAAAGTCTTCTTTTACAAATTTGTGTTTATTCTATTTGTAATTCATGATAGTTATCATCTTTCCAGTTACGATTTTCTCATTTCTGTAGCATCATGCTCCTTTTCTATTTAGATTAAACCTTTCAATATTTCTTTTAGCATGGATTTAGTGTTGCTAATCTCTTCTAGTTTTTGTTTGTGAAATTCTTTCTCTCTCCTTCAATTCTAAAGGATAACTTTGCTGGGTAAAGTATCCTAGAATGCATTTGTTTTTCATTCAGGACTTTGAATATATCTTGCCACTGCCTTTTGGCCTGTAGTGTTTGTGTAGAGAAATCAGCTGAGAGCCTTACAGGGGTTCCCTTGAAACTCAGTCTTTGTTTTTCTCTTGCTTCCTTCAGGAGCATTTCTTATCTTTGACTTTGGCCATCTTGATTATGATATGTTCCGGTGTGGGTCTGTTTTCTTCCTGTTTGAGACCCTCTGAGCTTCCTGTACTTGGATACCTGATTCCTTCTTTACGTTGGGAAGTTTTCAGTCTTGATTTCTTCAAATATCTTATCAATCCTTTTTGTTCTTTCTTCCCCTTCTGTAACCCCTATTATGCATAGATTGGCATGCTTTATAATATCCCATACGTCCCTTACATTGTTTTCATTGGTTTTAATTTGCTTTTCTCTCAGCTGTTCTTATTGGGTGCTTTCTGTTGTCCTGTCTTCTAGGTCACTTATTCGTTCCTCTGCATTATCTAGCCTGCTTTGTACAGCCTTTAGATCAGTTCTCATTTTCAGCAAATGGGTTTACCAATTCTACTTGTCTCTTCTTTATAGCTTCCATTTCATTTTTGACTTATTTTATATCTCTGAACACCATCTCTTTTAGTTCCTTCAGTACTTTGATCACTCCTTTTTTGAAATCTTGATCTAGTAGGCCATCCATGTCTATTTCATTGATCTTTCAGGGGATTTCTCTTGCTCTTTTAATTGGAAGTGGTTCCTCTGCTTCTTCATCTTGCTCATATCTCTCTGGCACTGTGACTTATGGAGTATCAGTTATTTATTATGGTCCTTAAGGAGTTTATTTATCTGTCTAAAGCCTATGCATTTATAAAAGTTTTAAAAAAAGAAAAAAAGACAGAAATTTTAAAGAAAGTTGAAAAAGTAGGTGAGAAACAATGTATAATAATAATAGAAAATTAATTTGAAGCAGAATAACAACTGAGTTGATATGTCTTTTATTAACCTTAAAAAAAGAAGAAAAGAACAAAAAAATTTGAAACTTGTTTATAATCAATAACAGGAGATCAAAACCAAGAGAAATAAAAATGAAATGAGGTGCATTTTTTCAAATATTAATAATAACAATATTTTAAAAGAAAAATTTTAAAGTGATTAAAACTGGAGACATACGATTGTTTAAAAATTAAAAATTAAAAAGGTAATGGAAAATATAACAGATTAAAAAAAGATTAAAAAAATTGGGGGATGTGTTCTCATGGAGACTGTTTGCTCTTAATGAGTTTATTGACAAGTCTTTCTGTCCTTGCCCTGCTGTATGAGCTAAGCTCATTGCTTCCAGAGGCCCTTGTTTTGCCCCTGGCCTGTGCTGCTCCCAGGGCAGGTTGGCAAACAGATTACATTCCCTACCTTCACTGTGGTCACATGATTTTTCTTTCATTTTGGGCAGGTGGGTCACACCACCTCCCAATACCTGTGTCCCGCAGGGTAAGTGGGCAGGTCGTGCCCCCTCCCAACAGCACAGTAGGTGGAAGGTCACTCCCCCTCCCAATGCCTCGGTCTGATGCTGTGCTCAGTCAAGGTAGACAGGTAGGTCACAATTTCTCCCAGCACCGAGGTCAAGTACTGCACTCCTGTCGGAAAGGTGGGTTGCCACCCATCCTCTCCTGGCACTGGTTGCTCCCCTGGTCTGTGCAGTTGCCTGCTCTGCCTCTTGTTCGAGCTCTGTAGGCAGGCTGGTTGAAGATGGTTGAACAGCCCCGCCCCTGCTCTGTTCCAAATCTCAGCTCCTTGTTTGTTTGTCTTGGTGGTGAGAGTTCTCAGAGGCACCAGGGCAGAAAGATCCTATCTGCCTCAAGCTGTAAACAAGTCCCCATCTCGCCTTTGAGGCTGCCAAGTCCTTAGGTATGGATTCAGGTTTCATCCCCATCCCTGCCTGCGTGCTAAGTACCAGAGGATATGGCAGCTATGGCTGAGCCCTGCCCTTTTCTCCTGGGTTAACAGTGGGTTTTCAGATCTAGGGGGTGCCTTCCCTCCATGGCACATGAGCCATGGTTTTTTTTTTTTTTTTTTTTTTTTTTTTTTTGTATTTTACAGAGGGCCCAGGTTGTTTTGTACCTACTCATCCACAGCATGCAGTACCCTGCAGTCCCCCTGGGTTGCCTCTGTGCAGCCTGTCCCAGTCCTCTGTCTGGCTCAGGAATCCTGTCCCATCCCCTACCTGCTATTTTGCCTCTAGGGCTGGGAGTTGAGGAGACCCTCTGTGCCCATTTAACTTAGTTCTGTCAGTCAAGGGTTGCTCCATACAGATCCAAGCCTCAGAGGTTCCCCCTCCATCCCACTGACCTCCCAGTTGCAGAGGGGGAGACCAAGTGAAGGAGCACTATTCCTCCTTTGCTGCTCCCTCCCCAAGGGACTGATCCTGCACTCTTTTACTTTTTCTTCTTTCTTTTTTCCTTTTCTCCTACCAGATTCATGGCATCTTTGTCTTTTGAAGAGGGTGATGTTCTGTCGGAGTTCAGCAGGTGCTCTGGTTGGCTGGGTGGGTCTGTGGATGTGAGTTTTTGTGTATTTGAGGGAGAGGGTTAGCTACAAGTGTCCTTCTACTCCACCATCTTGGTCAATCTCCTTAAATTTGCTATTATTTGTTTTGTAGCCTATCATATGATCTATCTTGGAGAATTTTCCATGAACATCTAAGAAGAATGTGTATTCTGTTGCTGTTGAATAGAATGTCCTTTTCATGTCTGTTAAATCCATTTGGTCTGAAGTATAGCTCAGTATAGAACTTCCTAGTTGATTTTCTGTCTGGATGTTTTATCCATTGTTGGAAGAGGGGTATTGAAGTCCCTTACTCTTATTTTATTTTTGTCTACTTTCCCCTTCTCATAATTCAGTATGCGCTTAATGTATTTTTTGTTCCACTTTTGTGTATATACACTTATGATTGTTATAACTTTATGAGTTGATCCCTTATTCTTATGTAATAATAGCAAACTTAAAATGTATAGCACATTATTGTCAATAACATCACTATGAAATTCATTAGATATACAGAACTGTTCATCCTCTAGTTGCAAGTTTGTACCCTTTAACAACATCTCTGGAATTATCTCTATTTCTCTTTCATTTCTGAAGGATAACTACTGGATAGTGTATACTTGGCAGTATTTTCCTTTCAACATTTTAAATATATTATCTCACTTTCTTCTTGCCTGTAAAGTTTCTGTGAAAAAACTCACTGATAGCCTAATGGGGATTCCTTTGTAGGTTACAATTTTTATTTGTTGCCTTTAGGATTCTCTCTTTTTCTTTTATTTTTGACAGTTTTTTAAACATATCTTGAAGGCAATTGTTTTGGATTGAAATATGATTATCTATTAGCCACATGAACAAGATTGTCCAAATCTCTCCCCAGACTTAGGACATTCTCAGTCATTATTTTGTTAAATAAACTTGCCTCGCCCCTTTTCCCTTATTCCTCTCCTTTGGAACTCCAATGATTTAGACATTTTTTGTGGTTTCTCATAGATTACATAGGCTTTCTTCACTCTTTTTTATTATTTTTTCTTTATCCACTTATTGGGTTACTTCCAAGTTTCAAATCTCTATTTCACTGATTCTTCCTTCTATTTGACCTTTTCTAATGTTGATCCTTTCTATTGAATTTTAAATTTTATTCATTGAATTCTTGGGCTCCAGAATTTCTATTTTTTCTTGTATCTCTGGAATTTCCTTAAAGCAGCTATTTTGAATTCTTTATTGAGGAAATTATATATTGAATAAATTATATATGGACTAAATTATATTCAGTAAATTATAGTGCTCATGTCTTTATTTTAGTTACTGGAAGATTATAGTGAGGTTTTGGTTACGTTATTTTTCTTTGGCTTTTAACATTTCTTAGAGTTTTGCATTGCTTCTTTCACATTTGAATTAGCCACCTTCTCCTCCAATTTCACTAACTTCCTTTTGGGAACAAATAGCTTTTTCCAGCCTTGCTATAGATTCTGAGGCTTCCTAAGATCTTCTGTGGATAGTTTCTCCACATGTTTGCTTCCTCTTATGAGACAATTCTGAAGTTTTTGTGTCTTGTTTAATTCTTACAGTGCACCAGGCCAGGTAGTGATAGTCTATTTTGTTTTCCTTAAGGTGGTGCTATAGTGCAAATATGTGGTCTCCCTTGTCCATTGACCCTGGTCTGCTTTTTGTGCATACTCCCTAGCCAAATCTCACTACTACTGCCCTTCTTTCTCGGGATTACACAGAGAGTGCTGGCCCTAGTATGGAGAGAGGTGTACGTTTGTCATGCAGTGTGCTGGGGTGTCCATAAGCCAATTTGGAGAATCTGCAGTTGAGATTTTCCTGCAGCTCATTGGAGTACTTCTGGAATGCTGTCAACAGAAACCACATCTGTTTGGTGCCTTCTTGGAGTTTTATATGCCCCTCTTAGTGTCTTCTCCTTCTCCTAGTAATGGAACACCTGATTTAATACTTTGGTTGCTTCAGGAGATAGATGAGCCTCTTTGGCAGTATCCAGTACATCTGGGTAAACCAGTTGTTAACTCACTAGCTCTCTTTGTGGGACAAATCCATAAAACTCAATATATTCCTCTTACCCACTCCAATGCATTCAATTTCATTATTATTTTTGCTCCAATGTTGTGCTGGAGATTCTTCTTGGCCAGCTTGGACTTCCATAAAGGCTATCTCCTCTGTAGGTAACCATTTAAGTCAGTTTTCTGGAAGCACCTCCAGCCCATACTGAGAGGGGCAGAAACCAGTTCACAGACTCCTGTAAATTCCACAGCCAGTACAGAAGTCCATCTGTTTATTACCTGATGCACAGGTCAGCATGAATCATTCTAGTTTCCTTGGCATATAGTTTTGGGTCCTACAACTCCCTCAGAGGCACTTCTGTTCATGAATGAAGGCCAAATTTTAGTTGTTGAAGGGAGGGAGGCAAAAATTATGGAAGTCTTAATGTGCCATAATGCTGATATCTGGAAACAGGTTTATAAACATGGAATGAAGTTCATATATCTGAAAGGCCATGAATACTGGAGAAAAACTTTATTCTGTTGCCAATGGGAAGCCACCAAAGAGTTTTATACTTCAGAATGACATCATCAGATTTATGATTTACATGGATCATGCTTGTTGTATTGTGGAAGGCAGATTTGAAGGGTCAGATTTAAATCAGAGAAACTTCTGTAACAGTCCAAATGTTAGTAAACTGTGGATAAGAGCATTTAAAGCACTAGCACTTTCTTACTCTTTGTCACTTTATATCCAAGATAATGAAACTGTGTCCTAGTCAGCCTTCTTTGTCCTAGAAATTCTCTACTTTGATCCATCCTGAATCAGGTGTCAGTCTATGCTCTGCTAAACATGCTCACTACTCCCTCTACCATTATAAGCTCTTTTAAGCTGTGTGACCTTAGGCAAGCTTTTGTAAAATGCTCTCTGCAACTCATTTTTTCCGTATGTAAAACACAGAAGATAGTTGTAGCTTTCTCATAGTGCAGTGCTTGTGAGAATAAATGAGGTAACATGTAAATCATTTAGCAGAGTGTTTGGCACATAATAATAGATATTATTACCTTGTTTTCAACACCTTTTATAAACTGGCTGTACCATATACTTTTAGTTTTATTTTCCTGTTTCACCCAACTACTATACTTGAAGATATCCTTACTAAGTTATTCTTTCCATTAACACACCTTTCTATGAATTACTCATAATAAAGCTATCTCTTTGTTCCATTCCACATATAAATTCTGGAATACTTTCCTTAGTTTTTTGGTTATTTTGACTAGGTCACTTAAGTGTATAATAATTATGAAAATGAAAAAGTAAATACTTGCATCTAAGAGTTCTACAGTACTCCAACCAGTTTCATTTAAACAAGCATCTAGCTATCTCTTTCTTTCTTACATTTCTGAGCTTGTATCCTAATGCAGATTATTCTTTCATGCAGCAGGTATTTTCCAGATATAAATTTAACTATACAATAGAGTCCCAGAGTATAAATATAGATAGATAAATATCAAAAACTTCATATCATTTAAAAAACTTCACATCAAAATATAGTTTAATTTTTAAGAGCAGTCTATTTATTGTTTTAATAGGGTTTAACTTGGTAGGGGAATAAATTTACTTTTCACTTTATAGTTCTATAAAATTTGAAGTAGATTTCATATTTATTTACTTTGCAATATGATATTGATTTATGTTTTACCATAATAATAATTTCAAAAACAAATGCAATTTCAAAATTTCTTTTCTTTTAGATGTAACAGTGCATAGAGAATTATGCTACTCAGTCTTAGCAGTAAATTCTAGTGATGTTTATCTCTTATCACTAAGCCTCCTGAAATATATAATAACCAATAAAGCCCAGATGGGACAATGACTATTCAAGTCATAATATTTCAGTATAAAATTACAGGTTTTCTCACAAAATGAATTTATAAGGTTCTTGGTATGTGAATCAAATATGGGAGGCTGATATTAAGACTTAAACTTCTTTAGAGTTTTATTTCTGATTCATATTCATAAACTTTTCATTAAACTTTAAAATTAATCACATACTAATAAGTTTTAAAATTTGGATTACTATATGACTCTTTAGGAAAATATAAATAACCAAATTTAATTCACAAAGACAAAAAAAATTGAATAGGCTAATATTACTAGAAGATATTTATTAAATAATAGCATAATAATTCATATTTGCTCAAGCCAAGCGCTTAAAATTGGGTTAAGAGCAGATATATATATATATATATATATATATATATATATATATATATATATATATATATATATATATATATGCAGTTTACCCTTGAACAACATGGATTTGGACAATGTGGATCCATTTATAGTGGATGTTTTTGATAAATACATACTACTGTGTTACACAATAAGCAGTTAGGCTTAATTTGCAGATGGAGGATGGCAGATACAGAGGGCAAGCTGTTATATGCAAATTTCTACAATGCAGAAGATTGGCATCCCTAACTCCTGACATTGTTCAAGGGTCAATTCTATTTAGCATATCCCAGGAATGCACTGTTGTTTCAATATTTAAACTTCAATTTAATCTACTGTATAATTTCTAAAGAAGAAAAACACAAATAGCCAATAAAAAGGTTTGAATCTAAAAAAAAACAAAAACAAAAACAAAAACATAAATACAAAACAGAAATAGACTCATAGACAGAGATATTCAGTATTCATTCATATTAAAATATCTTCAGCAGTCTAGGAAGAGAAGGGAACTCTCTTAATCAGACAAAGGAAATGTACAAAAAATGTATAGCAACATCATAATATTGAAAGTCATTTTTTATTTAACAAAATATTCTTTAAATTCTATAGTGCTCTACAATTTTCAAAAGTTTCACACACATGATTTCATACACTCTCATGATAATCCCTTCCTCCCCACTCCTATATCACCCCTCAGAAATTCCCACTTTCCCCAGTAACCACTAATTTCTTCTGTCTTTCTGGAAGTTTACTTTTTTATTTTATTCACTAGTTTTTTGTATTTTTTTAGATTCCACATATAAGTGATATCATACAGTATTTGTCTGTCTCTGTCTGACTTAACTTCACTTAGCATAATGCCCTCCAAAACTATCCAAGTTGTTGCAAATGGCAAAATTTCATTCTTCTTTAGGGCTGAATAGTATCTCATTGTACAAATATCCCATGTCTTCTTTATCCATATACCTTTTATGGACACTTAGATTGCTTCCATACTTTGGCAACTGTAAAACTACTTCATTGTAGTTTTGATATGCATTTCTTTAATAATTAATGTTATTGAGCATTCTCTCATGTGCCTGTTGGCCATCTGTCTTCTTTGGCAAAATATCTTTTAGGTTTTATGCTCATTCTTGGATTTTTTTTTTTTTTGGATTTTTGATATTAAGCTGTATGAGCTGTTTGTAGCTTCTGGAAATTAACCCCTTGTCAGTCATATGATTTGCAAATATGTTGTCCCATTCAGTAGGCTATCTTGTAATTTTGTTTATGGCTTCCTTCACTGTACAAAGGCTTTTAAGTTTAATTAGGTCCTATTTGTTTTTGCTTATATTTCCATTACTCTAGGAGATAGATCAAAAATATTGTTGCAATTTATGTCAAGGAATTGTTCTGCCTATGTCTTCCTCCAGAAATTCTAGAGTATCTGGTCTTACATTTAGATGTTTAGCCCATTTTGAGTTTATTTGTTATTATTGTGTTAGAGAAAGTTTTAATTTTATCCTTTTACATGTAGCTGTCCAGTTTTTCAAGCACCACTTATTGAAGAGACTGTCTTTTCTCCATTGTATATACTTCCCCTGCTTTGTCATAGATTAATTGACCATAAGTGTGTGGGTTTATTTCTGGGCATTCTGACTGGTTCCATTGATCTATATGTCTGCTTTGATGCCAGTACAATAGTGTTTTGATGTCTGTAGCTTTATAGTATAGTCTGAAGTCAGGGAGCCTGATTCTTTTAGCTCATTCTTCTTTCTCAAGATTATTTTGTCTATGTGGGGTCTTTTGTGTTTCCATACAAATTTTAGAATTTTTGTTCCAATATTGTGAAAAATGCCATTTGGTCAACATTGCATTGAATCTGTAGCCTGCCTTGGATAGTATGGTCATTTTAACAATAACAATTCTTTCAATCCAAAAACACAGAATATCTTTCCATTTCTTTGTGTTTTCCTCAATTTCTTTCATTAATGCTTTACAGTTTTCAGAGTATAGATCTTATGCCTCTTTAGGTAAGTTTATTTCCAGCTATTCTGTTCTTTTCATGTGATGGTAAATGGGGTTGTTTCCTTCATTTTGATTAGTTTGTTGTTAGTGTATAGAAATGCAATAGATTTCTGTATATTCACTTTGTATCCTGAAACTTTCCTGAGCACGAATAGATTCCTGGCAGTGTCTTTAGGATTTTCCATGTACAATATCTTCCTCTCCAATTTGGATTCCTTTCATTTTTTTCTTGTCTGATTGCTGTGGCTAGGACTTCCAAAACTACATTGAATAAAAAGTGGTGAGAGTTGGCATCCTTGACTTGTTCCTGATATTAGAGGAAATGCTTTCAACTTTTCACCATTGGGTATGATGTTAGCTGTGGCTTTGTCATATATTGTCTTTATTATGTTGAGGTATAGTCCCTCTATGCCAACTTTCTGAACAATTTTTATCATACATAGATGTTAAATTTTATCCAAAGTTTTTTCTGCATCTATTGAGATGATCATATGGTTTTTATTTTTCAATTTGTTAATTGACAAAATGAAAATACATTTTGTTCCTACTGAATGGAACAAAATATTTGTAAAAGATATGACCAGTAAGGAGTTAATATCCAACATACATAAGCAGCTCATAAAACTCAACATCAAAAAAAAAAAAAAAAAACCAGATTGAAAAATGGGCAGAAGACCTGAATAAACATTTTTCCATAGAGGATATTCACGGCCCACAGGAACATGAAAAGATGCTCAGCATTTCTATAATCATCAGGGAAATGTAAATAAAACCATAATGAGCTATCACTTCACATATGTTAGAATGAGTATCATAAAAAAGTATATAAAAACAAATGTTGACGTGAATGTGGAGAAAAAGGAACCCTTGTACACTATTGGTGGGAATGTAAATTGGTGCAGCCAACTGTGGATAACTATATGGATATTTAAAAAAAAACCTAAATATTGAATTACCTTATGACCCAGCAAGTCTAATCTTATGTATATATATTTTAAAAACAAAAATCCTAATTAAAAAAGATACATGCACCCCCAATGTTTATAGCTGCATTATTTACAAATGGCAATATATAGAAATTTCCATCAACAGATGACTGGATAAAGAAAATTTATATATATATATATATTCTGAATTATGAATACTGCTCAGTCATAAAAAAGAATAGTCTCACCATTTGCAACAACATAGATTCACTGGAGTGGATTATGCTAACTTAAATAAGTCAGACAAAGAAACACAAATACTGTATGATATCACTTCTATGTGGAATCTAAAAAATATAACTAGTGAATATAAGGAAAAGAAACAGACTCACAGATATAGAGAACAAATTAGTGGTTACCAGTCTGGAGAGCAAAGGTGGGAGGGACAATATAGGTATAGTGCATTAAGAGGTACAAACTATTATGTATAAAATAAGCTAAAGGGATATTCTGTACAGCACATGGTATATAACCAATACTTTATAATATCTATACATGGAGTGTAACCTTTAAAAATTGTTAATCACTATAGTACACCTGTAACTTATATTTTATATTAACTATACTTCAGTTTGTATAAATAAAGGTCTGAAAGGGAGATATTTGGAAGTTCAAGATGCACTAATAATTCTACCAGAAACACTGATGCAGTTCGACAAAGTGGAACTTTCAGAGATATTTGGAAGACAAGTAGATCTGGTTGCCAAACTGGAACTGCAGATTAGGAGTTCATGTAAAAGTTTACAGAAGCCCCCATCTCTGTGACTCTGAACCTCTGACTTCTGTGTACTTCTCTCAGCTTGTTTTTATCCAACTCAGTTTGCTTTTTCATGGGGCTTGGGAGTCACTTTTGTTCTTGAAAGCCAACTTTTTGGAGGAAGAGTGGAGTTGGTGTTGAAGGGAATGAGGAATAACTGAAGTAAACTCATGATGGGGGAAATATTTATAATGTTTGTATCTCACAAATGATGTATATATGTAAGTTTTAAGAATCACTTACAACTTAATTATTGGGAGAACAACGTTACAAAAGATATGTTAAATATTTGAACATACACTTCACTGAAGAAGATGTACTAAGGCCAATGATCATATAAAAGCTTTCAGCATCAACACTATCAGGAGAAGGCAAGTCAAAATCACAATTAAATAATGATACACACACATTTGAATTGATAAAAGTAAGAAGATTAACAATACCAAGTGTTAGCAAATAGGTGGAACAATAGGAACTCTTGTACATTGATGAAGCTAATGTAAAATGGGACAACTATTTTGGAGAATTGTGCGAATTTTTTCAAAAATAGATATATCTATTATGTGATTCAGCCATTCTACTATATGTCTATATAGAGATCTGTGTATGAAGTTTCATATAATAGCATTTTCCAAAATCACTGCAAACTAAAAAGTACTCAAGTCAATCAACACATAAATAAATAAAAATGTTTTGTATATGCATATAGTGAAACATTACTCAGGAATAAAAAGAAATGGTGTATTTATTCATGAAGCAAAATGAATGAGTTATAAAATAATTATGTTAGTGAAATAATACAGACAAAATGACTATGTGCCATATGATAACATTTATAAACTTCCTGGTAATGAAAATTTATACATAGCAACAAAAAGCACATCTGTGATTTCCTGAAGCCAGGGTCACAGGTAAAGTGGGACTGTCAAGGGGCATGATGAATATTTTGGGGATCATGGAAACATTCTGTGCCTTAATTTTGGTACTAGTATACAACTGCCAAAATTAATTTAATTATACACTTTATATAGATTCAAATGTTACATAAATTAAACTCAAATAACGTTGATTTTGAAATCCATGTGAAGCGATCTCAGAGAAAATGAAGGATTAGAGACCTGCAGGGTCATTCCTTTCAGGAACACCAAAAATCTTGGCAAAACTGTCAGAATCAACCTTAACAGGACTATGAAAGATAGTCAAAGCAACCAAATGAACAGTTAGGGAAAAAGTGACTAGAACAGGATGAGATCTTTGTGGCATTTTAATTTACCCTAGCCCCTCCACTATCACCAATATAGTAGCAGTCTTAAAGATTGTACTCCACATATCCACTCTGAGTACTTAATTTTGAAAGAATCAGGGCAAACCTAGTTAACAAGGAATTGTGTTTGTTTTGACCTGAAAGGATTTTCTTGAAGAACTGCCACATGAGGCTTCCCTTTCTTATGCCTAACTCAGAATTCTATCAGATGGTGAGCAGTCACACATTTCTCAAAAAAGGAAAAAAAGAAAGAAAGAAAATTCATACTCTCAATAAGATTAATGGGCTATTTTTCATTTAAATCTATGAATACAAAAAAGCATATGTTATGTGCTAAAAGAAAGCAAGCTGCTATAACTGGGGCAGGAAGGGGATACAGTTAAGGAATTGGCTTACATAATTATGGAGTCAGGGTCGGTACTATAGACTGAATGTTTGTTTCCCTTCAAAATTCATATGATGAAATAAAATCCCCAATGTGAAGATATTTGGAGATTGTGCATTTAGATGGTGATCAGCTCATGAAAGTAGAGAGTTCATGAATGGGCTTACTGTCCCTATAAAAGATCCCAGAGACATCCCTTTACCCTTCCATCAAGTGAGGACACAGTGAGAAAATGAACAGTAAGTAGGCCCTGACCAGACATTGAATCTTTTGGCACTTCGATCTTGGTCTTACTAGCCTCCGGAACAGTGAGCAAAAAATTATGTCTATAAGCCATCCAGTCTATAGTATTCCATTAAAGCATCCCAAATCGCCTGACAGAAATCAATACCAAGAATTGGAGTGCTGCCATAAAAAATGCCTAAAAATATGGAAGTGGCTTTGGAGCTGCATGTAAGCTGGAAGAGTTTTGAAGTTCATGCCTACTTTGCCATGAATGAACCTTTAAAGGTGACTCTGATGAGAGGTAAGAAAGAAAACTGGAGAGCTGCAAAGAAAGCTCCTTAGAGAATTCTTAGAGAATACTTAAATAATCCAGAGCAGAATGTTTGTAGATTTATGGACAATAAAGGACATTCTGATGAAGTGTCAGATGGAAATGAGAGACATGTAATTAGAAACTGAAGAAAAGGAATTTTTTGTTATAAAGAACTTGGTTAGATTGTGTTCATGTTCTTGTGACTTGTGGAAGATAGAACTTGCATGAAACTAAACTGTATCTTTAGCTGAAGTGATTTTTAATCAAAATGTTGAAGGTGCAGCTTGGAACTTTTAGCAGCTTGGTGCATATAGCAGGCTCCTGACTGCTTATAGTAAAATGCAAGAAGAAAGAAATGACTTAGAGATGGAAATGTCAAGCAAAAAAGAAGCAGAATTGAAAGATTTGGAAATTCCTCAGCTTATGCATATTGCAAAAAATGAGAACACTAAAGGTGTGGCCAAGAGAATTGACAAAGAGATTAAGATGGACCTTGAGGGCATTATGCAAAATGAAATTAGTCAGAGAAGAAAGATAAATACTGTATGATCTCACTTAAATGTAAACTCTAGAAAATAAAACAAACAAAAAATCTCATAGAAACAGAAAATAGATTGGTTTTTGCCAGGTGTAGGGGTTGGCAAAATAGATAAAAATGGTCAAATTGTACAAATTTCCAGTTATAAAATGAATAAATTCTGGGGGGTTATAATGATAATTATAGTTTATACTATATTGTATATTTGAATGTTGCTAAGAGATTAGATTTAAAAATTTGTCACCACACATGCAAAAAAGGTAACAATCTCAGGTGATGCTTATGTTAACTAACCTTACTTGATAATCATTTTGCAATATATACATATATAAAATCACTGCTTTATTCTCATTAAACTTACACAGTGTCATATGTCAATTATATCTCACTAAAGCTAAATATATATATATATATATATATATATATATATATATATATATATATATATATATATATATAAAATAAGTGCTCTTTCAATACACACACACACATAGAAGAGTTCAGCATTGTGTATTTTGTAAAGTGAAAGATGTGCCTTATTATTCATGGTGTCTAGAACTTTGAAGGGGAGCAATTGTCTTGTTGAGGTCTTGAATTGTGGCTCTCTAATATGTGCAAAGACATGGGTGGCCTTTATTTATATTTACTGTTTCCATGAGGCAAGAAATTCATAGAGTTCTTTACCCCGAAAAGAGCAGGCTTAGATAACAAATTGTTGTTGTCACTGATTGGACTAGACAGCAAGGCGGTTGCCCTGAGTCTAAAAATGTACAAATGAAAAGAAGAGATTGATAAAGTCTCTATAGTGAAAAAATCTCTGAGGGGAACTAATGAAAGTGCCTGCTGTATTGCAATTTGGACAGATTTTACAGCCTTTTTTTACTGAATAGCTTTTTCAAGGTGGGACAATTTGAAAATAACAGCATGAATGGGCTTAAGTAAAATTTGTAATTGAAAAATATGTGGCCTTTGGAACCTTTTAAAAAGCCTAAGACATGTTATGCTTGTTTTAACATCGTTAATGCAGAGAAGATCAACAAGTTATTTTTTGAGTGTCAGCAATGGAGCAGCCCTCAAATGCCCAAATGAAGCCCAGGTATTTTGCTGAGATAGGAGGACTTTGCACTATGTGTGGGATAATGGTTCATAACCATTTTGTGAACTCCTTTGTCAATATTTGGATGACTTGAATGAGTGTGTCAAACTAACCTTCTCAGAGGAAGATATCAATTCTGTAATGTCATACCTGTGCTACTGGAGAAAGTTTGATGCTTTTAAAATCTTGCCTGCAAAGATTTTGTGCAAATTCAGGGAGGTTGAGATACCCCATGCATAAAGATGTATGTGTCCCTTTGAAGGTGAGGCCAAATTGCTGCCAAGAGGTTTTTGAAATAGGTCCTGAATAGAACACATTAACTAAATCAATAATAGCAAAATATTTTTGGATTGTCAACTGGCTGGAGTCAGAAATTTAGATAATATCTTGTGAATGAGCATTCACTGACATTAAGGTGTGGTGATCTATTGTTAGGTATCATTCATTTTCCATCAGAATTAAACATTGACCAAATTGGATTACTAAAGGAGAAGGCAGTGGGAACAACGGAATTTTATTTTAGCAAGTCTTGTATTATGAGTCTTAATTTCCATAGGTTTTATTTTAATCTTTTGTCCTGTATTAACTATTTTCACTAGGGGAAAAGTCCATAAGGTCCCATTGTGTCAAGTCAATTTTAAGTACCAAAGACTTAGTTTTAATTTATTACTTGTTGGGTCATAGTGTTTAGTCCATCATATCTGTTTGCCCTCTATTTTATATTTTGTAACATCCTTAAGCATATAGAAGGTATCCAGTTTAAATTTAGTGGAATCTCCAGGATGAAAGTCTGTTTTGAGTACCAGAATTGATCAAGCCCATGAAGGCTTACAAATTGACACATAACAGATGTTAAATTTAATTTAGAACTTATGTTGTAGAGGTGCAAAACTAAAATGGCACATGTTTTCATCTCTGTTGCATAAATTACTTTATGAAAATTTGTATTTATAATTTGATATAGTTGCAGACCTTTTAGTTCCCTCCCCATGAAGGTATTGTGTGTGTGTGTGTGTGTGTGTGTGTGTAGGGAGGGTTAATTCATAAGGAAAATTCCTTTCTAATCTGTTCATATGAAAGTTTCTTCTTCCAGAGAATGCCAAATCAATATTGTCAAGGTTATAGTCCTCCTCAATGGAGACTGTTGTTTTATTAGGTTTAAGAACCCTTGGGGCTTTAGCCTAGTTTGTATTGATCATGTGGCTGTGTCATGAGGTATCATGGATTTTTTCCCCTATAATCCTGAAGATCATGTTGTTTATTGACAACAAAGCCATAAGCAAAAGTAGCAAAATTATTTCATAGGATCCTAGTGAAGCAAATGTTTTTAGAATTGTCGACCTCAGTATTCCCTATGATGGCTGCTCTTCTTCACTTGAGTGATCACTAGATGGGTTATGTTACACAGGATATCATATTTCTCTATATCAATCAAGAGCAAAGATCAATAGTAATCAAAAAAGGCAGTTTCTCCTCCTCCTCTTCATCATCATCATCATCGTCATCATGACTTCTCCTCTCTAAAATATTAATGAAAAATTTGCTAGGCAGTCCAAGATGAATCCCTTGTGGTCAGGAGAGATGATCACTTGATATGGAAAAAAGCAATGTCTGGTTACTTGGTGATTTTTTTTTTCAGTCTTCTCAGGAAAGTTCCCTGCAGCAATTTAAGGCTTATTCCCAAGTACCCTGAGGGACATCCTCATAGGGCTGTGAGATTGGACAGAAAATTTTCCTGGATGAAACTCAGAGTGCTACTGTGAACAGATGTTTAGAGTGTGCACTCCATACAGAAACCTCAGGAATAGGTTGGGATTTTTTTAGATTTCATTATACTTTTTTGTTTGTCATGTCTCTCAGGCTTTACATTTTCAGATGATGAGTGCTAATTTTATTTTTTAATCTTTATCCTTTAATCGTCTAATCCCTCTCTTCTAGGTCAGCGAGACAGACATTTAGCTAGGCTCTTGCTATGTGAAGAAAAATCTAAGAAAATATGTATATTTTAACAGAAATGTAAACATCCCAGAAGGTTAATACTAACACACACAGTTTTCTCTAGGCTAATACATTTTTTCTCATTCATCCATCTTTCTGGTTGGCCAGCCAGTCTTTCAGCAAGTACGTTGAGAAAAAATGAGATGAAAAGTTGCTAGGAAGGTTTGGGAATCTAACTGTCAAAATGTTTGAACAAACTCTTTATGAAAATGTGTAAAATCAGGTAGACATTTAAATAGATTGTTAAATATAATGAGGTGAATGCTATGTAGGAGTAATTATACTAGTACAAAACATTACAACTGTCATATTCTGAGGAATTCTTCCTCTTCAAAGGGGAGAGAGTGGGTTTATTTAAGCTCTTCTTGGTTCAGGTAATAAAGATTTATATGGAGCTAAAGGGAAGGATTGGGAATATCTTTCTTCCTTCCATGGAATAAGAGAGGATAATCTCCACTAAGAAAGTTAAATAGGGATAATCCAAGGGTGGAGTCATTGTCTACATATAAAGGCACTCTGTTTCTAACACCAGTTTGGTAGCATCTTTGCTCTGCTTTCAAATCATGATAAGGTTATTACTGTGGAGATTCTAGGAATGAAGCAGAAAATCTTTTACTCCCCTCTGAGCCCTGGAGAGCTCTTTATTCACATTCTTCTTGATTTGGATGGAAAGTATTTTACTGTTCCTCAAACACTTTACAATTTTTATCTCATTTGACTCTTAAAATTGCCCTGTGACCTGGTTGTGGCAAAGTCAGTACTATGACAAATAGTAAGATTGGTTACATTCCTTCTGGATTTCTTCAATAACTGAAGTTTCTACATTGCTGAAAACAAGAAAAGAGAGATTCTTTGGTTTCTCTACATCCTGACAATCATGATTCATCCATGATTCATAAACAATTGCTCTATTCTGTATTAGTGGGCTTTTGTTTCTTCTCACTATCTATCCTCACATCCATTCCCATGCCCTGCCTTGTGAATTCTAGTTTCTTACATAATTCTTCCATTTTCTTCCCGATTAAAAGATCCCTTTTATGGTCAACATTCCTTGACCATTCTTCTTATGCCCTAGGTTTTTAGACATAACACTAAGTGTTCTCTGAATTTCACTTGTATGTAGAAATTTATTTTCTGAGCTTAGATGGTGCCAAACTGTAGTTGACTATTTCATTATTTTTTAAATTTTTCACCCCAATTCTATGTCAAATTACACATCTTTGCTCCTTTGCTGTGTCAGTTTGCTGCTTCTCCCACAATGGGCGGAACACATTGCTCTGCCTCACTGATGGTAGACTTAGCCATGTGACTTGCTTTGACTAATGAAATACTAGTGGACATGTTATGAGAAGAGGCTTATGTAATTTGGCTTCTGCCATCTTGGGCTTCTATCAACCCTGTGAGGGTATATCCCAAGTTACTGCTGGTCCTACCATGATGAGAGAAAGAAGGAGCACATCTAAACCTAAATAACAGCCTAAAATGAAGCCAAACTAATATACATTAGGTCCTCTTATAGACAATCATGAGTTTTACCCTAAAGATGTATATGTAGAATGCTGAAGTGAATACTCATATCACAGGTATCAAATACATCATGAAAATATAAAAAGGTATCACACATTTGTGACTTTCTTCGTGTAAACCCCCAGATCAATTTCTCCTAATGCAGCTAACATAAACTATAATCTTTTTCTACTCCTTCATGGGATATGCAAAGGATAAATGTTACTTTTTTAAAAAAGATAAAACTTCTATCTGTCCAAAATGCTCACAAGATTTCTCTTATCCAATTTGTTAAAATTATTTATTTTTTCTCCATGTTTCATTCCATGATGGCAGAAAACAGCCTTACCCTTCCAAGATAAAATATTCCAAGAATAAGGCTGATTAGAGAATACAATGCTTACATCTGTAGGAGATGGCATAAATTTAACATTATTCTTTATAAACAGAGGTAAGTATTTTAAGTTCACCTCATTTTATTGTTGCTACTCTTCATCATTAGTTTACTAAAAATATTGTCAATTAAAGATATACCCATGAGAATCTCCTTCCAGAGGGCTATGTTAAATATATCAGAAATTAATCTTGACATTCTTATTAGCTGGTATACTACATTCTCAAATACTTGACAAACTTGAGTGGAAGGAGTGAAACATTATACATTATGAGAGTCATTATTTTCTCTTGTCTATTATGATCCTTCAAGTAATTTTAAAAGTCTTTAACAGACTATTATCTTAATTTCTTTATTTGACATACAATATTAGATACGTTTCATGTGTACACATAGTAATTCAATATTTGCATTTTATGCATCCTTCCCAAACATTTCTTGTCTTTTTTAAATAATAGCCATTCTGATGGGTGTGAAGTGATATCTCACTGTGGTTTTAATTTGCATTTACCTGATAATTAGTCATGCTGAGCATCTTTTCATGTGCCTGTTACTCATCTGTATGTTTTTCTAAAAGTCTATGTGGAACCTTTGCCTGTTTTGTAATCTAATTATCTGGGGGGAGTTTGTTGTTGTTATTGTTATTGAGTTGTATAAGTTCTTTGTATATTTTGTATATTAACCATTTGTAAGATATATGATTTGCAAATATCTTATCCCTTTCAGAAAGTTGAATTTTCATTTTGTTGATGGTTTCCTTTTCTGTGCAGAAGCTTTTTAGCCTTATTTGTTTATTTTTTGCTTATATTGCCCTTGTCTTTGGTGTCATATCCCCAAAACAAAATAAAACAAAACTAAGACAGATGTCAAGAAACTTACTACCTATTTTTTCTTTTAGAATTTTTATGGTTTCAGGTGTTATATTCAAGTCTTTTTTTTTTACATTTTTTATTGAGTTATAGTCATTTTATAATGTTGTGTCAAATTCCAATGTAGAGCACAATTTTTCAGTTATACATGACCATACATATATTCATTGTCACATATTTTTCCACTATGAGCTACCACAAGATCTTGTATATATTTCCCTGTGCTGTACAGTTAATCTTGTTTATCTATTCTACATATATATGCCTGTCAGTATCTACAAATTTTGAAATCCCAGCCTGTCCCTTCCCACCCCCAGCCCCCTTGGCAACCACAAGTTTGTATTCTATGTCTATGAGTCTGTTTTTGTTTTGCATTTATGTTCTTTTATTTATTTTTTTTAGATTCCACATATGAGCAATCTCATATGGTATTTTTCTTTCTTTTTCTGGCTTATTTCACTTAGAATGACATTTTTTAGTTTATTTTTGTATATGGTTTAAGATAATTGTCCATTTTAATACTTTGGCATGTAAATGTTAGTTTTCCCATCACCATTTATTGAAGAGGCTGTCTTTCCCTCATTACATATTATTTTTTTAATTTAATGCTCTTATTTTTGTCCTAGTTGTAACATGATTCATGCAGAGTACAAATTGTGCCTCATATTATAATTTTTTGTATACCTAAAACTATAATATCTCAGAATCACAAAGAACTTCATAAATCTTTCTCTTACAAGGATTTTATCATTTTCACTAGTCTGTGAAAAAGGGAGAAAAAAAGAATATTTTGGTGAATCTTTTATAAATCTAAATTTATTTGTCTCAAAAGGACTATCCCTCAATTAGAGATTATATCCTGTTAAGTTTTGTTTTTTGGTGTTAAAATATCTTTTCTTTTACAATATGATGATGATTACAATATGACAGTGATAATAAAGGTGTTTTTATTGTCTGTACATGGTAACTTAAAAATTGGTAACTTTGCCAATCTGCAATTTTTTGAAATTCTCAAAGTCTATGAAGTCAAAAAATGAGAGAACCACTGATCTCCTCTAACCCTTATCTGACCCATGAATTCCCTCTGCAACATTTCTGGCAAGTTGTGTAAAACTCTGATTGAACACTTTCAGTGCCAGGGAGCTCATCTCCTCCCAAGGTAGCATATTTAATTTTAAAAAAATTCAAGTATAATCAGTTACAGTTTGTGAATTTATGGTGTACAGCACAATGTCCCAGTCATGTAAAAACATGCATATATTTGTTTTCATAGTCTTTTTAATTAAAGGTTATTACAAGATATTGAATATATTTCCCTGTGCTATACAGAAGAAAGTTATTTTTTATCTATTTTATATATAGTAGTCAATATTTACAAATATCAAACTTCCAAATTTTTCCCTTCCCACCCTCTTTTCCTGGTAACAATAAGATTGTTTACTATGTCTCCAAGTCTGTTTCTGTTTTGTAGATGAGTATATTAGTGGCCTATTTTTTCTTTTTTTTGATTACACATATGAATGATACCATACAGTATTTTTTTTCTCTTTCTGGCTCACTTCACTTAGAATGATGATCTCCAGTTCCACACATGTTGCTGCAAATGGCATTATTTTATTCTTTTTTATAGCTGAATAGTATTCCATTGTATAAATATTACCACAACTTCATTATACAATCATCAGTCAATAGACATTTAGATTGTTTCCACATATTGGCTACTGTATATGAACTGCTGCTATGAACATTGGGGTGCATGTATCTTTTCAAATTAGAGTTCCCTGTGGATGTATGCCCAGGAGTGGGGTTGCTGGATCATATAGCAAGCCTATTTTTATTTTTTTGAGGAATCTCCATACTATTTTCCATAATGGCTGCACCAAACTACATTCCCACCAACAGTGTAGGAGAGTTCCCTTTTCTCCACACTCTCTCCAGGATTTATCACTTGTGGACTTTTTAGTGATAGCCAGTCAGAATCCCATTATATATTCTTGCCTCCCTTGCCATAAGTTAATTGACCATATATATGTGGGTTCTGTTTCATTGATATTTTATATTGTCTTTTTTAGCCCCTATTTCATTTATTTCTGTTCCTTTATCATTATATAGTGTCCTTCTTGTATTTAATACAGTCTTTGTTTCAAAGTCTATTTTGTCTGATATAACTACACCAGCTTTCTTTTTGTTTCCATGTATATAAAATATCTTTTTCTATTGCTCACATTCAGTCTGCATGTGTCTTTAATTTTGAAGTGACTCTGTTGTAGGCAGTGTATAGATCAGGATTTTTTTTAATTCATTCAGCGACTCCATGACTTTTGATTGGCAATTTTAGTCCTTTTACATTTCAAGTAATTATTGATAGGTGTGTACTTATTGTCACTTTATTATTGTTTTCTGGCTGTTTTTGTAGTTCCTTTCTCTCTGTGTTGCTTTATTTCATTTTTTTTCTTGCCCTCTCCCTTTGTGGTTTGATGTCTTTTGGAAGTGTTAAGTTTTGATAACTTTCTAATTTTATTTTTTGTATTTACTATAAGTTTTTGCACTGTAGTTACTGTGAGATTCACACATACCATCCTATGTATACAACAGTGTATTTTAGGTTGGTAGCAACTTAAAATTGAACACATTCCAAACTTCTACATTTTTACTGTTTCCTCCAATTTTTATGTTTTGGAAGTCACATTTTACATCTATTTATATGTGTCCCTTAACTAATTATTGTAGTGTTAGTTAATTTTACTGCTTTTGTCATTTGACTTCTTAGAGTTTATGAGTGTTTAATCTACTATTTTTTCTATGTATTTACCTTTGTGAGTGAGATTTTTACTCTCATATGTTGCCCTTTTTAAAAAAAATTGAAGGATAGTCGGTTTACAGTGTTCTTTCCATTTCTTTTCAGCTTTAAGAAGTCTCTTTAACATTTCTTCTGAAGCTGGTTTAGTGGTGATAAACTTCTTTAGCTTTTGCTTATCTGGAAAACTATTTCTCTTTCCTTGAATTCTGTATGATAACCTTGCAGGGTAGAGTATTCTTGGTTGGAATTTTTATCATAATTCATTTTTTTCTTTCATAGTAGATATTAAGGTAGTTGTAAATTTGGAGGTATTACATACATGTTTGTAAATATCCATTATTATCATCTTAAGATAAATTTTTCAAGATGGAGTTAGTTGTTAAAAGTTAGTAACATTTACTTTCATGCATATTCCCAAAGTCATTCTCCAAAAATATTGTACTAATTGAAATTCCACCCAAGAGTGCAAGGAGATGTCTGTCTCTCACATTCTGTCTCTAACACCAAGTCTTTTCAGACTTTTTCACATTTACTGATCTGATAGATAAAGATTGAATTAGCATTTATTTTGTTACCAGCAAGGTCAAATTCTTTTCAATTGCCATATAGTTTTAAAAATAATTTATTCTGAAGACATGAACATAGGGATGCATATGTCTTTTCAAACAAATGTTTTTGTTTTTCCAGATATATACCCAGGAGTGGAATTGCTGCACCATATGTTAGTTCTATATTTAGTCTTTTGAGGAAACTTCATACTGTTTTCAAGGGTGGCTGCTTCAATGTACGTTCCCACCAACAGTGTACAAGGGTTCACTTTTCTCCACATCCACTCATTTTTTGCTTGGAGACTTTTTGATGGGAACCACTCTAACAACTGTGAGTGATACCTCATTGGGGTTTGGATTTGTATTTCTCTAATAATTAGCTGTGTTGAACATCTTTTCATGTCCCTGTTATCCATCTGTATGCTTTCTTTGCAAAAATGTTTATTCAAGTATTCTTCCCATTTCTTGATTGGGTTGTTTGTTTTTTAATATTAAGTTGTATGAGCTATTTACATATTTGGGATAATAAACACTTGTTGGTTATATCATTTGCAAATATATTCTCCCATTCCATAGATTGTCTTTTTGTCAGTGGTTTTCTTGCTGTGCAAAAGCTTTAAAGTTTCATTAGTTTCTATTTGTTTATTTTTGCTTCTGTTTCCTTTGACTTAGGAGACAGATCACAAAAATGTTGCTACAATTTCTTTCAAAGAGTGTTTTGCCTATGTTCTCTTCTAGTTTTATGGTTTCCTTTCTTACATGTATGTATTTAAACCACTTTAAGTTTTGTTTTGTATATGGTGTAAGAAAATGTTCTAATCTCATTTTTTACATGCAGCAGTCCAGGTTTCCCAGTGCCATTTGCTAAAGAAACTGTCTTTTCTGCATTGTATATTCTTGCCTCCATGTCATAAATTAATTAAACTTCGGATCATAGATTTATTTCTGGACTCTCTATTCTGTTCCATTGATCTATGTGTCTGTTTTTCTGCCAATACCAAACTGTTTTGATTACTGTATCTTTATAGTATAGTCTGAAGTCAGGGAGCATGATGCCTTCAACTTTGTTGTTTTTTCTCACAGTTGCTTTGGTAATTCAGGGTATTTTGTGGTTCCATATGAATTTTAGGATTATTTGTTCTTGTTCTATGAAAAATGTCATGGATACTTTGATAGAGATTGTATTAAATCTGTAGATTGCTTTGGGTAGTATGGCCATTTATAAGATATGAATTATTCCAATTCAAGAGCATGGGATATTTTTCCATTTCTTTGCATCATCTTCAATTTCCTTTATCAGTGTTTTATAGTTTTCAGAGTATAGATCATCCATCTCCTGGATTAACTTTACTCCTAGGTATTTTATCATTTTTGATGTAATTTTAAGCAGGATTTTTTGCTTTCTCTTCCTGATAGTTCATTATTAATGTATGTAGATTTCTATATATTATTCTTGTATCCTACAACTTTGTTGAATTCATTTATTAGTTTTAATAGCTTTGGGGTGGAAACTTTAGAGTTTTGTGTATAAAGTATTATGTCATGTGCTAATAGTTACAATTTTACCTCTTTCCTTCTATTTTTATTTTTATTTCCTTCCTTTTATTTCTTTTTTCCTGATTTCTGTGGCTAAGACTTCCAAACCTATGTTAAATAGAAGTGGCTCAAGTGGACATCCTTGTCTTGTTCCTGAATTTAGAGGAAAGCCTTTTTGCTTTTCATGATTCAGTTTGATGTTGGCTGTGTGTTTGTCATAAATAGCTTTTCTTATATTGAGAGATGTTCCCTCTATATCCACTATGATGAGAGTTTTTATAGTGAATGGATGTTGAATTTTTTCACATGTTTTTTATGCTTCTATTGAAATGATCATGTGAATTCCATATTTCCTGTGGTGTTTGATATTGACTGATTTGAAAATGTTTAACAATTTTTATAACAGTGGAATAAATCCAACTTGATAGTGGTATATAATTCTTTTTATATGCTGCTGGATTTAATTTGCTAATTTGTTGAGGACATTTGCATCTATATTCCTCAAAGATATTGGCCTTTAATTTTCTTTTTTTGTTGTATTTTTGTCTGGTTTGGCATAAGGGTAATGGTGGCCTGGTAAAATGAATTTGGGAGTGATTTCTGTTATTCTGTCTTCCAGATCACTTATATATTTCTCTGTATAACTTAGCCTGCTATTCAGTCTTTTTAATGTGTTTTTCTTTAATTTCACCTATAAAATTATTCATTTCTGATTGGGTCTTTTTCATATTTTCTAGTTTCTAGTTAAAATGTCCACTGTTTATATCAATTCTTTTCTTCTAATTCAGTTAACATTTTTATTAGCAATGTTTTGAAGTTTTCTGGTGAATTGTTTATTTCTGTTTTATTATTTGTTTTTTCAGGGGTTTTCTATTGCTCTTTCATTTGAAAGTAGTTCTCCTGCCTTATTATTTTACTTAATTTTTTCGGCCTCCATAAATTTAGGTAAACCAGTTCCCTATTGCAGTCTTGCAGGGGTGATCTTTTAATGGGCACATCCTTATCCAAACTACATGTACCCAGTGCTTTTGGTGAGAGGGCTAGATTTGTTGTGGATGCCAGTCACGTCTTTCCTCAGGGTGTGCTGGAAGTTATCACCTTGGCTGGGGTGGGGCAAGGCTGGATATGGAGGAGCTGGAGCCTATGCATGCTACGAGTCAGGACTTCCTCTCTCCTCAGTGGCCTTCACTACCCTGTCTGGGGTGGGGTCTGACCCTAAGTTTCTGGGGCAGAAGCCCTAGTGTTTGGTTTTGAGCTGGCTCTGTTCTCTTTAAGTGTATGTGTTTGTTCCTCTCCCCACTAGGACATTTGCCCTAGAGAAGAGGAAAGTAGCAAGTGGGGCCCATACACAGAGGTTCATTGTGTTGCCTGTGTAGCTGTCTGTGGTCTTGCTCAGACACAGTCCTCAGTTGAGTCTTTCCCCGTTTGTGGCCACCCCAGACATAGTACTGAATTGTGGCATGGACTGAGTGGGACCAGAGAATTCACGTGGCTCAGGCTGGGGTGCAAGGCAAGGCAGTCATGGGAAACCTGGCAGCTGCTAGGGCAGACCTTTCTCTGCCCTGCCTCAGAGGCAATACCCCTTTATTTCTTTTTTTTCATTTTTTATTGATTTATAATCATTTTACAATGTTGTGTCAAATTCCAGTGTAGAGCACAATTTTTCAGTTATACATGAACATATATATATATTCATTGTTACATCTTTTTTCTCTGTGAGCTACCATAAGATCTTGTGTATATTTCCCTGTGCTATACAGTATAATCTTGTTTATCTATTCTACATTTTGAAATCCCAGTCTATCCCTTCCCACCCCCTGCCCCCTTGGCAACCACAAGTTTGTATTCTATGTCTATGAGTATATTTCTGTTTCGTATTTATGCTTTGTTTGTTTGTTTGTTTTTAGATTCCACATTTGAGCGATCTCATATGGTATTTTTGTTTCTCTTTCTGGCTTACTTCACTTAAAATGACATTCTCCAGGAGCATCCATGTTGCTGCAAATGGCAGCACTATTTACAATAGCCAAGACATGGAAACAGCTTAAATGTCCATCAACAGATGACTGGATAAAGAAGTGGTGGTATATTTATACAATGGAATTCTATTCAGCCACAAATACCCCTTTATTTCTCACAGCTGACCACTGTCCCCAGCCTTCACTACTCAAGCCTTGCTGTGGAACAACTTCACAGGGCAGTCAGGGCTCATGTATTTTTTTTCTTTGCATATATTGGGGTATGAGCTGTGATGGAGTGGCTGCTATCAGAAGTCTGGGTGTATTCTGGGGCACCTCTTGAGTAAGCACCAAATATGAACTACTCTGCCAAACCCTAGCTCTGCCCTGGGACCAGATCACCACTGCATTCTAAGGTCAAGTTTTTTCCCCAGTTCTGGCCACCTGAGATTCTGTGCTGCACTGTGGCATGGAATGAGCAAGGATGGAATGTTCACTTGGCTCACACTGTGGCATATGGCAAGGCAATCATGAGAAACTCTGCAGTGCTAAGGCAGACCTCTCCTGCTATGAGGGCTAGCCAGCATACACTTTCCTCATGAGCAAAGTTCAGGCTTCTCCAGCCTTTCTATCTATCCAGTTCCTCCAACCAGCCAAAGGGGTTTGTCTCCTCAATGTGGAACCCCAGGACTGGGATCAGCCTTCTTCTCACTCCCCAGAGTGAGTGCCTGCCCTGCAATCTCCCTTTACCTCTGAGTCTCCTCTGAGAGACATATATCCCAACCCAATTGCTTTTCTTCTCTTCCTACTTGATTATACGTGTATCTTTCTTACAATGTTGGTTGGGTTGTACAAGAGTCCTTCTGCTAGTTTCCAGTTAGTTTTCAGTGAGAATTGTTCCACATGTAGATTTTTGATGTGTTCATGGAAGGGGAGGTGTTCCTCACATCCTCTTACTCTGTCATCTTGATTGTCCCTCCTGGCTGGAATTTTTTTTCTTTAAGCTCTTTGAATATGACATGCCACTCCCCTGTGGCCTGTAATGTTTCTGCTGAGAAATCTGCTAATAACTATATGAGGTTTTTCTTGTGTATAACAAGTACTCTTTTCTGATTTTAGGATTTTCTCTTTATATTTAACTTTTAATATTTTAATTTTGATGTGACTCTTTGGGTTGATCTTATTTGGAACTCTGTGCTTTCTGGACCCTGATGTCTGTTTCTTTCCCCCGATTATGGGAGTTTTCAGCCATTATATATTCAAGTAGTTTTTCTGCCCCTCTCTTTCTCTTTTCTTTTTCTGAGAGCCCTATAATGTGAATGTTATTCTGCTTGAAGTTGTCCCTTGGGTCTCTTAAGGTGTCTTTACTTTTTAAATTATTTTTCCTTTGTGCTAATCTGTCTGAGGGAATTCCACTGCATTGTCTTTCAGCTTGCTGATCTTTTCTTCTGCTTTATCAAGTCTACTGTTGAACCGTTCTTCTGTATTTTCCAGTTCAGTTATTGTATTCTTCAGCTCTGTGACTTCTATTTGGTATTTTCTAACATTTTGTTGAAGTTCTCACAGTGTTTATCCATCTTCTCTCAAGTTTGGTGAGCATCTGTATTACCGTTACTTTAAATTCTTTATGAAGAAGATTTCTTCTCTCCTTTCCACTAAGGTCTTTTTCAGAGACATTTTCTTGTTATTTCATTTGGAACATATTCCTCTGTCTCCTCATTTTGCCTCACCCTCTGCATTTATCTCTGTATGTTAGGCAAAATAGCTTCCTCTCCCAGTCTTGAAGGTGTGACCTTGTGTAGGAAATGGTGTGTCGAACCCAGATTTGTAATCATGCCCTATGTGGGCCTGCATGTGCCTCCTGGCTGTGGTGGGGACATGGCTATGGCACAAGAGTGGGCCAGGTGCTTCCCTGGCTGTGGCATGGTCATAGCATGGTGGGAGAATGGGTACTTTCCCAGCAAGGTACAGCACAGGGTGAATGAGTGCTTGTCCTGTTGGCTATGTTGTGGCTTCCCATATCCAGCTGTTGTGTAGACATGGAATACTGCTTTTAATATTAAGGGTATTAATTCCAGATAATGCATGGAATTTGTAAGTAGACTGGAAGTAGGGTTAAGTCATTAATAACTCTTTTATAATAGCTTTACTGAGATGTAATTCACAAAACATGTAATTCAACCATTTAAAATATAAATTCAATGAGTTTTAGTATATCAACTATTATGCAACCATCATCACAATTAATTTTAGAATATTTTTTGCCTCAAAAAGAAACATCTTCCAACTAGCAGTTATTCTACTTTTCCACCAAAACAACCCAGTCCTAGCCAACTACTAATATACTTCCTGTCTCTCTGAATTTGCTTATTCTGAACATTTTATATAAAGGTAATCATACAATATTTTTGTCTTTTTTGGCTGGCCTTTTTCACGTAGCATAAGATTTTCAAGGTTTATTCATGCCTTTTTGTTGTTGTATAATGTTCCATTGTGTTGATACACCATTTTTGTTTATCTATTCATCATTTAAAGGGCATCTTGGTTATTTATACCTTGGACTATTATAAATAATGCTATAAACATTCATATCCAAATTTTGTAGGCAGATTTTTTTTTCTTGGGCATATACCTGAGTGTAATTGCTGGGTTATGTTGTAACTCTATGATTAA
Organism: Camelus ferus; assembly: GCF_009834535.1. Classification (NCBI taxonomy): domain Eukaryota; kingdom Metazoa; phylum Chordata; class Mammalia; order Artiodactyla; family Camelidae; genus Camelus; species Camelus ferus. The sequence goes on from NC_045732.1 coordinate 3,184,767, forward strand.
CATTTGGAAGAAATGCTATACTGTTTCCAAAATGACTACAACATTAAATAATCCTATCAGCAATATATGAAGGTTGCCATTTCTCTAAATCCTCATCAATACTTGTTATTGTCCCTAATTTTTATTTTAGCTATCCCATTAGATGTGAAGTGATACCTCATTCTGGTTTCGATTTTTATTTCTCTCATGGGTAGTGATGTTTTCATGAGCCTATTGACCATTTGTATATCTTTTTTGGAGAAATTTATATTCAGATCCTTTCTCCATTATTACATTTGATTTCTTTTGGATTATTGAAATTGTAAGAGTCCTTAATTTATTAAACATATACTAAATAACATTCAACTATATTATTTACCAATGTTTTCTCACTTTTATGGATTTTTTGACTTTATTAATAGTGTTCTTTGAAGCAAAAAGACTATAATTTTGTTGAAGTATATTTCTCTTTGTTGTTGTTGTTGTTGTTGTTATTGCTTATGTTATCATGTGTAAGAAATAATTGCCTAATTCAAGGTCCCAAAGACTTGCACCTGTGTTTTCTTCTAAGAATTTTTATAGTTTTAGCTCTGATATTTAGGTTTCTAATCTATTTTGAATTTTTGTGTGTGTGTGGTTGGTGAGTGGGAATGATCCATCTTTGCTATTTTGCATCTGGATATCTGGATAACATTACTTACAAAGACAATCATTTATTCATTAAGTTGTCTGTGTATCTTTATCAAATATCAATTGACTATAAATGTAAGGGTTTATTTCTGGGCTGTCAGTTCTATTCCACTGATAATTAGAAGTCCGTCCTTAAACCAATATTACACTATCTTGATTACTGCAGCTTCATAGTTAGTTTTGTAATCAGGAAGTCTGACTCCTTTAATTTTCTTCTTTTAAAGATTATTTTTGCTATACTAGGTCCTTTGTATTTTTTATGAATTTTAAGATCATCTTGTGAATACATACAAAAATAGCCATCTGTGATTTTGTTTTTGAAGAAAGTGAAAAAGCTGGTTTTTTCCCCAGTGATCTACCAGGATATTCATGTTGCATGTCCAAACTATTTCAAGTACCAAAAATTGGTAACATATGCCCCTGTGTATATGGATAACCATCTCCCTCACCCTTTTACTCTACTTTTTCAAGGTTTTTCTTTTTCATCTCTATACTTCCTCAGTAAGGAACTGATGATAGCCTTTAACCACTCTATGGTGGGTTTCTAATTCTGAATACAACAGTTGTTGTACTTGTCTGACATCTTCTATTATTGCTGTAGATAAGGACTTCTTCCTTGATCACACTTTATTCAGGCTCCTCTGAGACCTCTTTTCAACAAGGCCTTACTCTTGGCTCCCTTTATCAGCTTGGGGCAGCCAGTTTAACAAGAATTCTTCTAGGCCAGTTTAGTGAGCATCTCCCTACCCTTGGTATCTAAGAAAATTCCTTGTAGTCATTTTCCATCTAGTCCCTCACACTGAATATTGTCTATAAATACCCACTTGTCCCTGTTGTACTTGGAGTTGAGTTCAACTTCTCTCCCTTACTGAAATAGTCAACCCTTTTTCTTTGTCATTTTTTAAAAGGTATCAAAATTATTTTTTATGTACAATGTCAACATCCCATTTAGAGATCTATTTCTAACCACAGTTTATTTGTACTTAGTCTTTGCTTCTTAGGCTCAGAAACAGCTCTGTACTGCTTAAGCTCTCTGCCTGAAGCCTTCTGTCTCTGTTTTCTCTCAGGTTATAACTATTTCTGGAAAATATGAGACTTATCTCTTCAAAAGGAGAAATGGGAGGGGAAATTTAAATGTACATATTAGGAAGAATCACTTCATGCATGGATTCTGGACTGAAAACATATTGCTGTTGCAAAGAATCACAGATGTCATGGCCAGTGCTATACACTAAACTTTCAAGTCTTTATCATGTGTGCTATCTTTGTCCTGAAAAATATTATTCTGGATTTTATTTAATGAAAACTATTAACAAAAATCCTATTGAGTGTTTTTTACTAAACACAAATTTTGATCTGTGGTCATGTTACACTGGAAATTTTGCCCAACAATTCAGATTCCTTGGCCACAACCCTGAATCTCTGACTCACAATTCCCAGGGAAGAGGACCAAGAAATATGTACTTTAAACCTCCTAGGTAATTTCAAATGTCAGCCAGCCTTATAATCACTGATATAAACATATACTGAGATCTATTATAAGGTGAAATTTCATGGTGGATAAAACTAGGAAAGAGGCAATTGGGATGTAAAGGACTAGATAGAAGTATTTTTGAAGGAGAAGAAGAGGAGCAGAGTGATGATAAGATTCCTGCTGATCAATTAGGTATGATGGTATCATTGATTTTTGCCTATTGCAACCAATTATTATCCCCAATGCATGAAGCAAGAAATATTAGCGTTAACAGGGAAAGAACTTAGTCTAATGCCAAATAATTTTGAAGATTTTTAAATGTAATACTAACATCAGTAACTTTATTAAAATCAGAGTAAGTGGACAAGAGTAATCATAATATTTGAATATAGTCAGGTTCATGGAAGAAAAAACTTAAGTCAAAGCTAATGTATTCCTTGAATTATTTATTAATTAATTTATTTAACAAACATTTGTCAAAATTCCCTCTCCCATTCCCTCAACAAATCTTGAAAGATTATCAGTATGGTGTTGTCAAAATACTTTGGAGAGCAAAAGTAGAAGCCTGTAGCCTGTACAAGGCAATTTATCACAATCCAGAAAAGAGAGGAATGGCTTAGAGCAAGATGGCTTATTTCAGTGGAGGTGATAAAAATGGTCAGATACTGGTTATAATTTCAAAGTAGAAATGACAGGATAACCTGATGGATCAGGTGTGAAAGATCAAGATAAGGGAAAAGTGAAAGATGATTCCAAGATTTTGGACCTGCAATATCTGAAAGCTTGGTGTTTCCATCAGTTGACATGGGTAAAAATGGAAAAGTGGAGAAATTTGGGGAGGAAGAGAAGATTATGTATTATATTCAGAAAATGTTGAATTCAGGTGTCTATTAGAATCCAGATAGAAGAGTTAAGTAAGAAGTTGAATATCTAAAATTTGGTCTCAAGGGATATATCTGGGTCAAGATACAAGTCTGGAAGTCATTAGCTGTGATTTAAAGCCATAAGACTGAATGGGATCACCAAGTGAGTGAGTGTACAATGATAAGGGAAAAGAGTAAAGGATATAGCCCTGAAGCCATATAACATTAAAGTCAGTGTTGCTGAAGAGGAAATAACAAAGGAGATAAGAGGACAGGTGTCATTTATGGTTGAATACAAAGTCATGAAAATTGTGATTTGTTAAAGCTTAGCATTCCCCTCTTTAAGGGAAATGGATGCATTCTTATTTTGAAGAGATCTGTTAAAGCATTGATTTATGAAAGGTATGCTATAGAATTTTGTTAATTTTGAACTTCTATACATTTTGGAAAAATATACAGAATATTCTGACATCTCTGTTTTGTAACTGTTGAATTTATGAGTACAACATGTCCTTAAAGTCTAATACATGTTTTCACAATAATTATTTATATACAAACTTGAAATAGGCAAATAGGCAAGTAAACAGGGTGACATATTCCTTAAACAAAAAGTTGATTTAGCTTTAAGATCAAGATGGTGGAGTAAAAGGGCACGGAGCTCACCTCCTCTCATGAACACATCGAAAATACATCTACATGTAGAACAATTCCCATTGGCAGAAGGACTCCTACACAACCAAGGCTATAAGAAAAATACATATGTAATTGGGTAGGACAGTAATAAAGGTAAATGGGTAAGAACCTGTGCCCCTGGGGGGAATCAGAGGATAAAGGGGATTGCACAGGCAGACATTTGCCCTGGGGATTGAGTGGGTTGAGCCACAGAATGGTTGTCCCAGTCCTGGGGTTCTAGCTGTAGGATACAAGCCCTCTTGGCTGCTGGAAACTGCTGGGACAGATAGAATGGCTGAAGGGGAGACTCCATTTGTGAGGAGTGTGTGTGTGTTAGCTTTCCCCCAGGAAAGGTGGACAGAAGTCTGCCCTAACAGCTGCTGCCTTGCCACACAGTCTGAGGAAAATGAATGTCTTGATCCTGACAAAACCATGCCACAGTGTGGCACTAGATCTAAATCTAGGTGGCCAGAACCTGGGAAAAGGCTTGATCTAGGACATGGAGGTGAGCTGGGAGCCAGAGCCTATCCCAGGTGAGGAGGCAGGAGCTATTGTTGGTACTTACTTAACCAGAGGCCTGGAAGAAGTCTAGACTGCAGAAAGCAGCACAGCTGCTGGGCTTTCCACCACAGACTTGCTGAGCACCCAAGCCAAAGCTGAAAGAATACTTTGGCCTTGCTCACTCCATGGCACAATGCAACACTAGGTCTTGGGTAGTCACAACAAGGATAAAGACATGATCACAGACTGCATCTGAGTGGAACAACAGGTGTCTACACAGGAAGAACATTGGACTTTATAAGAGCACAAGCCCAACTTGCTTCAACACTCCCTCCTTTGGAGTGTTGGATTTTACCACAAAGGTCCAAGCACAGGAAGAGGAAAAATCACACATACTTTATGTGAACAGAGGCAGCATGAGACCAACCATCAGGGTTTCTGCTCCAGTAACTTGGAAGCAGATGCCACCCATGACAGTGCAGTCACAACCACTGAGCAGAAAGAAAGTCTTGCCTCACATGCTGCATAGGCTCTAGCTCCTCTATCACAAGTCACACCCCCTACCAAGGTGAGAGCTTTCAGTACATCTTAAGGAAAGAACTGACTGGTGTTGACATCAAATCCAGCCCTCCCAACAAATGCACTGAGCACATGCAGTTTGCATAAGGACATTCCCACAGAAGAACACACCATTCAAGACCAAAATAGGTAACTGTTTTACTTAAATTCATTGAGATAGAAAGAGTTAAGTAAAATAAAAAAGACAGAAGAACTACTCTTAATTAAAAGAATAAGAGAAAAACCCTAAAAAAAAACCCCAAAGAATAAGTTTACCAAATGAAGAATTTAAAAGATAGGTAACAAAAAATGTTAAATGATTAGAAAAGAGAATTGTTCTAAACACAGATTATTTTAACACAAACTAAAAAATAATAATAATAATAATAAAGAAGACCCAATCAAAAATGGCTAATGCAATACCTGAGATAAAAAGCACTCTAGAGGCAATGAATAGCAGACTAAATGACACAGAAAAATGGAATTGATCTGGAAGATAGAATAATGGATATCACCCAATCAGAATGGCAGACAGATAGACAAGTGAAAAAGAATGAAAGAAACACTTGAGATCTATGGGATAATATTAAATGTGACAAAAATTGCATTTTAGGAGCTCCAGAAGGGGAGAGAGAGAGAGGAGGGTATTGAAAATATATTTAAAGAAATTATGACTGAAAATAATTCAACCCTAAAGAAGGAAACAGATCTAGGTACAGGAAGCACAGAATGTCCCAATAAGATGAACACAAACAGACCCACACCAAGATATACTGTAATTAATATGGCAAAAGTTAAACAGAGAATTCTAAAGGCAGCAAGAGAAAAAGAATAGTTATGTACAAGGAAATCACCATAAGGCTAACAGCTGATTTCTCTTCACAAACTTTGTAGGCCAGAAGGGAGTTGCATAATATAGTCAATGTGCTGAAATGGGTAAACCTGCAACCTAGGGCACCCTACCAGCAAAATTATCATTTAGAGTAGCGGGAAAAACAAAGAGTTTCTCAGATAAGTAAGCACAAAAAGAATTCAGCAATAATAAACTTACCTGAAGACATACATTGAAGGATCTTTCCCAAATGGAAAAGAAAGAAGAATCTGTAGGAAAGGAATAATCCCAATATGAAAGGCAAATATATTGTAAGGATTGAAGATCACTTAAATAAGCTAGCATGTAGGTTAAAAGACAAAAAATTTAATGCTACTCTAAGTACAATAAACAGTTATGGGATAAGAATGATGATGTAAAATATTAAATCAGGAACACAAAATGTTGAGGGAAGAAGTTAAAATTTAGATCTTTTAGAATGTGTTTGAACTTAAATGACTATCAGTTTAAATTAAGTAGATACAATTATGTGTCAACATATATGAACCCCATGGTAACCACAAATCAGAAACCTACAATGGATAAACACACACACACACACACACACACACACACACAAGAAAAGACCCAAACAAAAATCAACAAGCTACAATGGTAGAAACAAAAAGAAGAATAAACAGAAGGAGTACAAAAACAACCAGAAAACATGAAGCAAAATGGCAATATGTACATACCTTTCAAAAATCACTTTAAATGGCAATGGACTAAATGCTCTCATTAAAGGACGTAAAATGGTTAATTGGATAAAACAATAAAGCTCTTCAATATGCTGCCTAGAAGAGACACATGTCAGTGCTAAAGACAAAAAGAGAGTGAAAGTGAGGGGATAGAAAAAGATATTTCATGAAAATGGAAATGACAAGAAAGTGGGGGTAGCAATATTCATATCAGATAAAACAGACTTTACTACAAATGGTATAGCAAAAGACAAAGAACATTGTATAATGATATTGGGATATATACAAGAAGAGGATATTACACTCATTAACATATATGACTAGAGGTTAGGATGTAGCTCAGTGGTAGAGCATATGTTTATCATGGACTAGGTACTGGGTTCAATCCTCAGTATCTCCTTAAAAAAAAAACTCAAAAAACTCCAATTGAGAAAAACATTTACAACTAAAAACAGGAGCACCTAAATATATAAAGCAAATAGTAACACACATAAAGGGAGAAATTGACAATAACACAAAAATAGTAGAATAATTTGGTACCCCACTTACATTGATGGACAGATCATATAGACAGAAAAATCAATAAAGCAACTGTGGACTTAAATGACGTAGTAGATCATGTGGACTTATTGATACCTACAGGACATTCCATCCCCAAACAGCAGAATACGCATTATTTTCAACAGCACATGAAACATTCTTCAGTATAGATCACATGCTAAACCACAAAATAAGTATCAAAAATATAAGAGGATACAAAATATATCAAGCTTTATTTTTCAACAATATTATGAAATTAGAAATCAACTAGATAAAGACAAATGGGAAACCAACAATCATGCAGACACTAACAATTATGCTACTAAAACAGCAAAGGGTCAATGAAGAAATCAAAAAGGAAATCAGAAAATGCTTTGAGACAAATAAAAATGGAAACACAACACTACAAAATCTATGGGATGTAGCACAGAATCCAAGAGGCAAGTTTATAGTAATACAGGCCTTCTTAAAGAAATAAGAAAAATATCAAATAAACAACCTAACCTACCACATAAGAGAATTAGAAAAAGAGAAACAAAGTCCAAAGTCAGCAGAAGCAAGGACATAATAAAGATCAGAAAAGAAATAAATAATAGCTAAAAAACCCAAAAAGATGAATGAAACCAAGAACTGATTTTTGAAAAGATAAAAAATTGATAAACCTATAGCCAAGCTCATTAAGAAGAAAAGAAAAAGGACCCAAATAAGCAAAATGAGACCTGAAAGATGAGAAATAGCAATCAATAACAGAGATTTATAAAAAAAAAATTGTAAGAGAATACTATGAACAGTTGCATGTCAACAAATTGGAAACTCTAGAAGAAATGGGCAAATGTGTAGAAATGTGCAACCTTCTAGAACTTAATCAAGAAGAAATAGACAATTTGAACAGATGGATCAGTAGTAGTGAGTTTGAATTTGTAACAAAAATATTCCCAGTAAATAAAAAAAAACTAGGTCCAAAAGGCTTCACATAAGAATTCTACCAAACATAGAAAGAACTAATACCAGGAGGAGGCCAAGATGATGGAGTAGAAGGATGCATGTAGTTCACCCTATCCCACAAATACACCAAGACTCACATCCACAGACCCACTCAGCCAACCAGAGCACCTGCGGAACTCCAACAGAACATCATCATCTTCAAAAGACAGAGATGCCAAAAATCTGGTAGGAGAAAAGGAAAAAAGAAAGAAGAAAAGGCTAAACAGTGTGGGACTGGTGCACGGGGAAGGAGTGGCAAAGGAGGACTGGTGCTCATTTGTTGGGTCTCCCCTCTCCAACCAAGAGGCCAGAGGGATGGAAGGGGAGCATCTGAGGCTCGGATCTGTACAAAGCAGCCCTTGACCGACAGAACTAAGTTAAACGGTCACAGAGGGTCGCCACGACACCCAGCCTGAGATGTGGGCCAGCAGCTGGGGGCTGGGACAGGCTGCCCGAGCCAGGCGGAGGACGGGGACGGCTGCACTGAAGCAGCCTCAGGGGGCTGTAGGGAGTTGAGCACTGTTGATGTGGGTGCACAGGGCAGAACAGCCTGGGCCCTCCATAAAACAACATGGCTGATGTGCCCTGGGGGGAAGGGTGCATACCCCCATCTCTGAAAACCTTCAGAAAGTTTTCGGGTGAAGAGAGATGGGGCTCAGACATAGCCGCCATATCCTCTGGCGATTAGCACCCAGGTGGGGGCGGGGGCAAAACCTGCATCCACACCTAAGGACTTAGCATCTTCAAAAGCCAGATGGAGACTTGTCTATAGCCTGAGGCAGACAGGATCCTTCCATCCTGATCCCTTAGAGAACTTGCTCTGCCAAGACAAACAAGGAACTGGGTTCTGGCCCAGAGCAGGGATGAGGCTGTTTCGTGGTCTTACCAGAGCCTGCCTAGGCAGCACACAGTGGCACAGAGCTGAGGAGCAACTGGTGCTGGGAGGGGGCGGGTGGCCCCCAGACTTTCGGGCAGGAATGTAGCCCCTGACCATGGTGCTGGGAGGGGCAGTGGCACACCAGCCCACAGGAAAGGAGAGCTACACCTGACCCAGTGTTGGGAGGGGCGCAATCTGCTTGCCCACAGGCACTGGGAGCAGCACAGGCGAAGGCGCCAACAAAGGGCCTCTGGAAACAGCAAGCTGAGATTCCAAAATAGGGTGATGACAGAAAGACTTTGCATTAAGAGCACACAATCTCCAGGAGAACACACCCCCCTTTTTTTTTCAATCTATTCTTACCTGTTCTATTTTCTATTATTCTTTTAATATTTACTTCTTAAACAACTATAAATACTCCCAGAATTAATCACTTTTCAATTTTTAAAAAATATTTTTATTATTGTTATTTTAAAAATCCATGTCATTTCATTTTTCTCTTGGTTTTGATGTCCTATTATTGATTATACACAGGTTTCAAATATACTTTTTCCCTCTTTTCTCCTTTTTTAAAGGTTTTTAAAAGACGTCTCAACCAGATTGCTATTCTGCTTCAACTTGCCCTTCTATTATTCATTATACAGTGTTTTCAAAACATTTTTTCTCCCTTCTTTTAAAATTCTCTTTCTCTCTCTCTATTTTTTTAATTTTAAGTGTTATTCCTAGATAGGCATTGGATAGGTAAATAAATAAACTCCATAAGGACCACAATATATAACTGATACTCCATAAAACACAGTGCCAGAGAGATATGAGCAAGAAGAAGAAGCAGAGAAACAATTTCCAATTAAAAGAACAAGAGGAATCCTCTTAAAGAATGATGAATGAAATAGACATCGATAGCCTACTAGATCAAGATTTCAAAAAAGGAGTGATCAAAGTATTGAAGGAACTAAAAGAGATAGTGTTTAGAGATATAAAATATGTCAAAAATGAAATTGAAGCTATAAAGAAGAGCCAAGTAGAATTGGTAAACTCATTGGCTGAGATGAGGAATGATCTAAAGACTGTGAAAAGTGGACTAGATAATGCAGAGGAACGAATTAGTGACCTAGAAGACAGGACAACAGAAAACACCCAATTAGAACAGCTACAAGATAAACAAACAGAAATAAATGAAAATAGCATAAGGGACCTATGGGATAATATAAAGCATGCCAATCTACACAGAATAGGGGTCCCAGAAGGGGAAGAAAGATCAAAGGGGATTTAAAAGGTATTGGAAGAAATGATGACTGAAAAATTTCCCAAACCTAAAGAAGGAATCAGATATCCAAGTACAGGAAGTTCAGAGGGTCCCAAACAGGAATAACCCAAATAGACCCACACCAAGACATACCATAATTAAGATGGCCAGACTCAAGGATAAAGAAATGATCCTAAAGGCAGCAAGAGAAAAGCAAAGAGTGAGCTATAAGGGATCCCCCATAAGGCTCTCAGCTGATTTCTCTACACAAACATGACAGCCAGAAGGGAGTGGCAAGATATATACAAAGTCCTGAATGAAAAAAAGGTGCAGCCTAGGATACTTTATCCAGCAAGCCTATCATTTAGGATAGAAGGAGACACAGAGAATTTCACAGACAAAAAAAAAAAAAAAGCTGCAGGAGTTTAGCAACACTAAACCAATGCTAAAAGAAATATTTAAAAGTCTACTTTAAACAGAAAAAACAGCAGGATGCTACAGAAATGAGAAACTCACAACTGGAAAGGTGATAACTCATGAATTACAAATAAACTTGAAATTGTAAAAGAAGACATCTTAATCATTGGGAGAGGAAGGCAGAAAAATATAGAATTTCTTTTATTTCTTTTTAAAATTTTTTGTTCTCAGTAGGATGGGTATGAGATCATGTTACTATCAGTTTAATAAAAACAGTTCAAGTAATGGGCTAATAGACTTACAAAAAAGGGTAACCACAAGCAAAAAACTTACAAGGGAGTCACAAAAGCTAAATAAAATCCATCATAATACAAAGGAAAATTACCAAACCACAAAACGAAGAAGAAAGTAACAAAGAGGAAATAACAAATGAACTACAAATATAAGTTCAAAATGGCAATAAATGCACATCTATCATTACTTACTGTAAATGTTAATGGACTAAATGCTCCAGTCAAAAGACATAGAGTGGCAGACTGGATAATAAAGCAATAACATTCAATATGCTGCATACAAGAGACCCACTTTAGGGAGGACACATATAGATTGAGAGTGAAAGGATGGAAAAGGATATTCTGTGCAAATGGAAAAGCCAAAAAAGCAGGTGTAGCAGTACTGATTTCAGACAAAATAGACTTTAAACAAAGGCCATAAAGAAAGATAAAGAAGGACATTTTATAATGATTAAAGGAGTGATACAAGATGAGGATATTACACACATTAAAATATATGCACCCAATATAGGAGCACCTAAGTACATAAAACAATTACTAAAAGAGATAAAGGGGGATATTGATGGGAGTACAATCATAGTTGAAGATTTCAACACCACATTAACATCACTAGACAGATCTTCCAGACAGAAAATAAACAAGGCAACAGAGAAATTAAATAGTACAATGGGAAAATTAGATTTGGTGCATATTTTCAGAGCATTACACCCCCCAAAAATAGGATATACATTCTTTTCAAGTGCACGTGGAACATTTTCTAGGATTGATCATGTAATTGACCACAAAAGGAACCTCAACAATTTTAAGAAGATAGAAATTATCTCAAGCACCACAATGCCATGAAACTGGAAATCAGCAACAGAGAAACAAAGGAGAAACAAAGGAAAGCGTGGAGGTTAAACAATATGCTATTAAAAAACCAATGAGTCAATGAGGAAATCAAAGCTGAAATTAAAAAATAGCTTGAGACAAATGAAAATGAATGCACAACCACACAAAATCTATGGGACACAGCAAAGGCAGTGCTAAGAGGGAAGTATACAGTGATATAGGACTTCCTCAAAAAAGAACAACCTCAAATATACAATTTAACCCACCAGCTTAAGGAACTTGGAAAAGAAGAACAAAAAACCCCAAACGGCAGCAGAAGGAAGGATATTATAAAGATCAGTGAGGAAATTAATATAGAGATTTAAAAAACCACAGAAAAATCAATCAAACCAATAGCTGCTTTTTGAAAAAGTAAATAAAATCGACAAACCTCTGGCAAAACTCACAAAGAATAAAAAAGAGAGAGCTCAAATTAGCAAAATAAGAAAGGAAAATGGAGAAATTACAACAAATAAAATAGAAATACAGAATATCATACGAGAAAATTATGAAAAACTATATGGAACCAAACTGGATAACCTAGAGGAGATGAACAAGTTTTTGGAAACATACAGTCCACCAAGACTGAATCAAGAAGAAACTAACCACTTGAACAAACTGATCACTAGAAATTAATCAAAATAGCAATGAAAAACCTCCCTACAAATAAAAGTCCAGGACTGGATGGCTTCACTGGGGAATTCTACCAAGCATACAAAGGAGAATTCATACCAGTCCTTCTCAGACTCTTCCAGAAGATTGAAAAGGAGGCAATACTCCTAAACTCATTCTATGAAGCCACCATCATCCTGATACCAAAACCAGGGAAAGATACTACCAAAAAAGAGAATTATAAGCCAATATCACTGATGAGCATAGATGCCAAAATCCTCACCAAAATATTAGCAAATAGAATCCAACAACACATACAAAAGATTATAGATCATGAACAAGTAGGGTACATCCCAGTGACACAAGGGAGGTTCAACATACTCAAATCAATCAACGTAATACATCACATCTACAAGAGAAAAGACAAAAACCATATGATATTCCCAATAGATGCAGAAAAAGCATCTGATAAAATTCAACACCCATTTATCATAAAAACTCTCACTATAGTGGGTGTAGAGGGAACACATCTCAACATAATAAAAGCTATGTATGACAAACCTACAGCCAGAATACTACTCAATGGTGAAAACTTCAAAACCTTCCCACTAAAATCTGGGGTAAGACAAGGATGCCCACTATCACCACTCCTATTCAACATAATCTTGGATGTCCTATCTACAGCAATCAGGAAAGAGAGATAAATAAAAGGGATCTAAATTGGAAAAGAAGAGGTAAAAGTGTCACTATATGCCAACGACATGTTACTATATATAGAAAATCCTAAAAGGTCCACACAAAAACTACTAGACCTGATTGAAGACTTCAGCAAGGTAGCAGGTTACAAGATTAATTTTCAAAAATCTGTTGCATTTCTTTACACTAGTGATGAATCAACAGAAAAAGAAAGTAATAAAATATCTAGGAATAAATCTAACCAAGGAAATGAAAGAATTATACACAGAAAGTTATGAACCATTGATGAAGGAAATTTAAAAAGACTTTAAAAAATGGAAAGATATTCCATGTTCTTGGATTGGAAGAATCACTGTTATTAAAATGGTCACAATGCCCAAGGCAATCTACAGATTTAATGCAATCCCTAACAAATTACCCAGGACATATTTCACAGAACTAGAACAAATCATAATAAAATTTATATGGAACCATCAAAGACCCAGAATTGCCAAACCATTACTGAAGAGAAATAAAGAGGCTGGAGGAATAACTCTTCCAGACTTCAGACAATACTGTAGAGCTACAGTCATCAAGACAGCATGGTATTGGTACAGAAACAGACATTTAGACCAATGGAACAGAATAGGGAGTGCAGAAATGATCCCACAAATTTTGGTCAACTAATCTTTAACAAAGGAGGCAAGAATATACAATGTAATAAAGACAGTCTCTTCAGCAAATGGTGTTGGGAAAACTGGACAGTGGCATTGTAAAGCAATGAAGCTAGAACACTCCCTTACAACATACACAAAAATCAACTCAAAATGGATCAAAGGCTTAAACATAAGACAAGATACAATAAACCTCCTAAAAGAAAGTATAGGCAAAACATTATCTGACATACATCTCAAAAATGTTCTCCTAGAACAGTCTACTCAAGCAATAGAAATAAAATCAAGAATAAACAAATAGGACCCAATGAAACTTACAAGCTTTTGTACAGCAAAGGAAACCATAAGTAAAACAAAAAGACAACCTATGGAAAGGGAAAATATTTTTTCAAATGAAATTGACAAAGGCTTGATCTGCAGAGTATGTAAGCAGCTTATACGACTTAATAAGAAAAAAATGAACAACCCAATCAACAAATGGGCAGAAGACCTAAACAAGCAATTCTCCAAGGAAGACATACAAATGATTAATAGGCACATGAAAAAATGCTCAGTATAACTAATTATCAGAGAAATGCAAATCAAAACTACAGTGAGGTATCACCTCACACCAGCCAGAATGGCCATCATTCAAAAATCCACAAATGACAAATGCTGGAGAAGCTGTGGAGAAAGGGGTACCCTCCTACACTGCTGGTGGGAATGCAGGTTGCTGCAGCCACTGTGAAAAACAGTATGGAGAGTCTTCAAAAGACTAGGAATAGACTTACCATATGACCCAGGAATCCCACTCCT